>NC_090648.1:356804495-357026473 GCF_040937935.1 Hyperolius riggenbachi
TACGATTTGGACTGGGGATAGTATTTTAGGCCGCTGGGAATTTGAGTGGCATCAGGGTGAACCCGTCATTTGGCTCTCCCTGCGCCCAGCTCACCAGCAGCGTACCAATATGTACGCAGTTATAAGACCATTGTCACTTAAAGTGATAGTGTGGGTGGGTCTCTAACATTGTCTTAAGTTTTAATACCTGTGTGTGACTGTTTTGATAACTGTGTAAAAAATGATGTGTATTGTGTGAAGAATGCAGATCTATAGATTGATTAAACTCTTGGAAAAGTGTGGAAATTTCCTCTGTTAGATACATTGGACCCTCATGCCAGGGATGTCCAGGAATGTTTAATTTGTAAACTGCTGAACTTGATAGATCAACCTAGTTATTAAATCAACTACGTTATGAAAGAATGATGTTTAAAGAGGAACCTCTGCCCAGATTATACCCAAAGCACTGTAAATAGACAATACAACAATACTACCTAGCAACCCTTACCCTTTTGTTAAAAATTTTTGATAAGTGGGTTGCTGGCTGCATAAAATTCAGGCAACCACCATCTTAAATGCAAACACGTGAAAACCACATGGAAAGTGCAAACCCATTAAAAAAACTGAAACAAAAGCACATGCACATTTGTTTTGCACGTGTGCTTATATGTTTGCGATTCTGGGATTATTTAGTAGTTGTCTCAGTATGCAACACAATCATGCTTCAGCCAGATGCCCTCAAAGGGAAAGACTTCAGCCTACAATTATTTAAATTAAAGCTTACATAAAAATAATCAGGATTTCATATAAAAATTGAATGTTAATTTTTTTGCAAGGCATGATAAGTTTTTAGTTTGGGTATGCTTTGAAAGGTTTTAGCTATACAAAACAAAAACAGATCACTCCTTTAGTCATTAGTTTGCTCATATAGATTATATTATGGTATTTATTCTATTATTAAGAGTGAAAATGTATTTTATATTATGTTTAGATTATATTTTAAAAGGGGGATCTAAAAATGTAACTACTACTATAACCATTTCTACTAACAAAAACTCTGCGATATTACTACTGCTACAAAAGCCACAACTATAACTATTATTAACTATTATTATTAAATATTTCTGTTGCTCTGTCTGCACAAACAACTAGTATTATTACTAACTACTACTACTACTGCTACTACTACTACTACTACTACTACTACTACTACTACTACTGCTGCTGCTGCTGCTGCTGCTGCTGCTGCTGCTGCTGCTGCTGCTGCTGCTGCTGCTACTACTACTACTACTACTACTACTACTACTACTACTACTACTACTTATAAACTGTGATTTTAATTTAATAGATATGAAAATGACTATGATCACATGGAGCTATAATGTTGGAAAAAACAGTTTACCAGCCTCTACACACAACCTTAAAGGGAAGGTTCAAGCAAAAAAAAAAAATGAGATTCACTTACCTGGGGCTTCTACCAGCCCCATGTAGCCATCCTGTGCCCTTGTAGTCACTCACTGCTGCTCCAGTCCCCCGCTGGCAGCTTTCTGACCTCAGAGGTCAGGGCCACATTGCATACATTTTTACGCATTCCAGCTAGTGCAGGAACAAAAATGTACGCGTTTCACCACTAACGCGTAAAAATGTATGTGTTAATGATCCTGCACTAGCGGGAATGTGTAAAAATGTATGCAATTTGGCCCTGACCTCCGAGGTCAGAAAGCTGCCAGTGGGGGACTGGAGCAGCAGTGAGTGACTACGAGGGCACAGGATGGCTGCATGGGGCTGGTAGAAGCCCCAGGTAAGTGAATCTCATTTTTTTTTTTTTTTTGCTTGGACCTTCCCTTTAAGGAGTTTTGAGATAAAATTGTTTTTAGATTTTTCTTAAAGATAAACTAGGAAAATTGCCCCTCGCTCTACAACATTTGCTTTACACATGGAATATAATAGCAAAATAAAGAATGTATATTAAAACTGTTCGTTGTAGAATGCTATGGCAACAGGGTTAGAAGATAAAATTCAAATGATCTAATATTGTTTAAATTGTAAGTATATTAACAATGCAATGACAAGTCTTACCAAGGCAGATGCCCAGAAGAAGGAAGAGTATTGCAGCCTTCATGCTTGAGACTATTGGTTGTAGGTTTCCTAAAATGAATACCCAACCAAATATCTGAAGAACAGTACGTTACCTGGTGGCTTTTATACTCCTACATTTGAGTGATAGTTTGGCATGAAATGGGCCATATTATTTGTTCCCAAACTTTGAAATGCATTATTATAGATTTCTTTCAACATCTAATAAATGTCAGTTTCCTGCCATCTATTTACTTTTGCTATGAGTGACCTACTTACAAGGACTTGGGATTACTTCAGATTAGCAGGTTGATGGTTACAAAAAAATACGACTCAACTGTATATCTAAAAGATTAGAAAAAAGTAAACAAAACTCTGAACAGCACAGCCTATACTGAACTATAGAACGAGGCTTTATATGGTGGTATAAAATATTGAAATATTACTGTTTTTCTGCATATACTGTACATTAACTGCTTCTGGACCAGCGCAGTTCATATCTACGTCCTGCTTGTTGCTGTGTGACTCTGACAGGACGTAGTAGTTAAGACATACAAAATATGCAAAATGAGAAATGTTTTTAAAATATACATGATTTATTATGTAATGTTATAATACAAATTAAATAGTTGCTTAACTGGAAGCATTTGAGACTTTATAAACAAATTACATTTTCTAAAACAAAAGCAATTGCCCTCCTTTTGGAGCACCAAAAAAATCAGAAATGTAATCTTATAATATAACTATAAGTCACAACATATAGAAATCCATAAGATTTAAAATTGATAATCAATAAAGGTTAAAATTAGGATTCACACACATGGCACCGATATATATGCATGGAGTTGCGCTCTAAGTAATATGTCTTAAACTGGAGGTATAACCGTCAACTCCTCTAAATAAGAGACAAAGGTCCTGGTGCAAGAAAGAGCAGTATATTGCCATGCACAGGCATCAATACAGTGTCTTTAAATAAGTAGGTAGGCGCTCATAAATGCTTGCATAGATAATGAGTCTCTTGCTTCAATACAACAGGGCCAGATGAGTTCTCTCCCCCCCCCCCCCCCCCCTTCTGCTGTATTCCCGTTTTGAAGAGAGGTTTCAGCTGGCCTGGTTTTTTAAACTTTGCTATAACTGCAATTTTTTTACAATAAAGACGGTAAGTTTTTATGCGATGTGGAACCTCTTATTTGTATACACAGCTGTGGAGACGCTGATGGTGGATTGCCAGTGAGGCTGTGGGGTGGCCTATACCACAGAGGCGATTACGGGCCCTGAAGGCCGCAACATCTGGTGAGTTCAGACCTGAAGGGGGGACCCTGTTGTACTGAAGCAATAAGAGAATCATATTATCTATACAAGCATTTATGAGCGCCTACCTACTTATTTAAAGGCAATGGCCTCAATTCTGGTCGCTATGAGAGGTAAATATTTTTTTGTAGGTAAAATACCTCATGAGGCATTTTCCTCTTTTTTTTTTTAGCAATTCTGAAAGACTTTTCTCCATTTACGAACATGAGGTAAAACATGAGGTATTTCAGTGGTAAGCATGCAGAAAATTAACCTTCCTAGCGGTATTGACAAGCCTGGTTCGTCCAGCAGAATCATGCTGAAAGTGGTATTGATGAGCCAGGCTCGTCAATACCGCCAGGGAGATTTCCTGTTTGTCTGCCCCGCCGGCTTCACTTTTCCCTCATCAGAGGGATTCCCCAGGATGGCTGGATGCCTGTCAGCACGCTGTGGGTAGCGATCTGTGCTACCCACAGCGTGCAGAACAAGCATTCAGCCAACCTAGGGTATCCCTGGGCAGCAGATCAGCAGGGCAGAGTTCTGCAGGTTTGGCTGGGGCTCCCTCTTCTATTCGGCGGGCGGGGGGGTCCCTTCTATGCGGGCGGGTGGCTGGGTCGGGGCTCCCCCTTCTGTGTGGGAGGTGTCCCCCTTCTGTGCGGGCTGGTGACCTGGCTACACATCTGGCTACCTATATACCTGGCTCTACATCTGGGTCTTATACTCACCATTGGCGTGCTGATCCCTCGTTGCGTACCTCTGATAGCTTACCCAGCGCCTTCTTCCATGACCCTTGGCGGATTTTGCTTCTCCCTCGGTGATGACATGTCCCTCATCGATCGGCGTTGATGACACCAGGGTCACACAGCGTCAGCAACATCTTGCAGCAAACACTTAATAACCTGTATTGAATTCAAGATAAAAAAAATTGATTGCAAACAAAACATGTTTGAAAATTATTGGAAATTAATTGAAACACTTTTTGCATGGAAATCCTGGGGAAATTGAACGCCAGGGTGGTTAATAATAGTAGTCTTTAATTGTCTTCCATAAGTTAGAATAGTTTTTGGAAGATTTTTTTTTTTATAAAGGACGCCTATAAATATACTTTTCATAGGTTGCTACATAATTAAATACACCTTCTCCCCTTTGATCACTAATCAGCAAAGTGAGGCGTCTTTTCCATGAACTTTTGAGCATCCCTGCATGCATTGTGGTGTGTGCGCGCAGGACCCCTGCTGGGAATTACAAATGCCCGAAGAAACTGTGGTCAGTTTCAGAAGATGGCACATGTCATATGGGCCAGGGGCCAGAGGAGCAACACCCAGTAGTTAACTAATGGTGCTCCCAACCCTCAATGGCACACACCATTATGAACCTCCCGTATGGAGTTTGAAAAATACAAAAGAACAATTGAGAGTAAGATTTTTCTTATATTAGATGAAAAAGGTACTCACAAAGGTGGGTTACCATTAAGGCAACCACTTTAAGAGTAGGTGTGGAATTTAAAGGTTGGAATAACACTTTAGAAGGTTGGGAGAAGCTAATGTGGATGGTTCTTGGCACCAGGGTGCGCACCCACAGCCTGGCGCAGAGTACAGGCAACATTAGCAACTATCACGTCTAATGTGATTTTGCATGCGGGGAAACTGTGTGTAGTCTCCTCAAGTGTTACTCCAACCTAAAGCCCTCAAGAGCTACTTGGACAAGAGGTAAAGGGAAGTATTCCAAGCAAGAGGTATAAATCATGTGATAATAGCCAGGGAGACATAATTGCCATCTACATCGTATAATAAAATAACAAAAACAACTGTAGAAATATATTTTAAAGAGCCTCTATAAAATAATCTATTCAGTCTAAATCAAAGGTATCAAGGGAAACTCAAATACAAGTGGGCTGAAAATGAACACAGGGAACAAGTCACAGGTCAACCTCAATGTCTAGTGACTGTACCCCTCCTTTTTATTGTTCCCTGGTGTCTAATGGCTCCCACCACTAGAGATGGGCCGAACGGTTCGCCGGCGAACGGTTCCCGGCGAACTTTGGTGGTTCGCGTTCGCCTCCCGCAGGCGAACGTTTCCGGAAGTTCGGTTCGCCCCACAATGCACTATGAGGGTCAACTTTGACCCTCTACATCACAGTCAGCAGGCCCAGTGTAGCCAATTAGGCTACACTAGCCCCTGGAGCCCCACCCCCCTTATATAAGGCAGGCAGCGGCGGCCATTACGGCCACTCGTGTGCCTGCATTAGAGAGAGTAGGGCGAGCTGCTGTCTGTCTCTCATAGGGAAAGATTAGTTAGGCTTAGCTTTTCCTGGCTGCATACCTGTTCAGTGATCCTGCCACTGCATACCTGTTCTGTGAACCCACCCACCACTGCATACCTGTTCAGTGATCCTGCCACTGCATTCCTGTTCTGTGAACCCACCCACCACTGCATACCTGTTCAGTGATCCTGCCACTGCATACCTGTTCTGTGAACCCACCACTGCATACCTGTTCTGTGATCCTGCCACTGCATACCTGTTCTGTGAACCCACCCACCACTGCATACCTGTTCAGTGATCCTGCCACTGCATACCTGTTCTGTGAACCCACCACTGCATACCTGTTCTGTGAACCCACCCACCACTGCATACCTGTTCAGTGATCCTGCCACTGCATACCTGTTCTGTGAACCCACCACTGCATACCTGTTCTGTGAACCTACCACTGCATACCTGTTCTGTGAACCCACCCACCACTGCATACCTGTTCAGTGATCCTGCCACTGCATACCTGTTCTGTGAACCCACCCACCACTGCATACCTGTTCAGTGATCCTGCCACTGCATACCTGTTCTGTGAACCCACCACTGCATACCTGTTCTGTGATCCTGCCACTGCATACCTGTTCTGTGAACCCACCACTGCATACCTGTTCTGTGAACCCACCCACCACTGCATACCTGTTCAGTGATCCTGCCACTGCATACCTGTTCTGTGAACCCACCACTGCATACCTGTTCTGTGAACCCACCACTGCATACCTGTTCTGTGAACCCACCCACCACTGCATACCTGTTCAGTGATCCTGCCACTGCATACCTGTTCTGTGAACCCACCCACCACTGCATACCTGTTCAGTGATCCTGCCACTGCATACCTGTTCTGTGAACCCACCACTGCATACCTGTTCTGTGAACCCACCACTGCATACCTGTTCTGTTCAGTGGACCCGCCACTGCATACCTGTTCTGTTCAGTGGACCCGCCACTGTATACCTGTTTAGTGAACCCGCCACTGCATACCTGTTCTGTTCAGTGAACAGTTTGGTGTGTCAGTGTGAAGCAGTACCTTAATTACACTACCTGATTGATGTATACACATGCAAGATGTTTTAAAGCACTTTAGGCCTGTCATTTAGCATTCAATATGATTTCTGTCCTTAAAACGCTGCTTTGCGTCAAATCCAGATCTTTTCCCCGGGACTTTTGGCGTATATCCCACTCCGCCATGCCCCCCTCCAGGTGTTAGACCCCTTGAAACATCTTTTCCATCACTTTTGTGGCCAGCATAATTATTTTTTTTTTTCAAAGTTCGCATCCCCATTGAAGTCTATTGCGGTTCGCGAACTTTAATGCGAACCGAACCTTCCGCGGAAGTTCGCGAACCCGGTTCGCGAACCTAAAATCGGAGGTTCGGCCCAACTCTACCCACCACTATACAGTTCCCTGGTACCTAGTGGTCTCTACTCCCGCCTCTGCACAGTTTCCTGGTGTTTAGTGCCCCCCCTCCTATCACTAAACAGTTCCCTGTTGTCTAGAGACCTACTCCCTCCCCTACACATTTACCTTATGTCTAGAGTCATCCTCCTCTCTATCCCATATGGCTTCCCTGGTGATCTATGGCTTTGTTGATAGTCTACATAGCTTAGCTGGCGGTCTCCCTAGGGTCAAAAATAATGCAAAGTGGGAGAAACCAAAGCCAAATTTGATGGCTCTGTGAGGACTTTTTGCCCCTGAACCTGAGTTTGAGATGTATGGTCTAAATTAAATAATCAAGGGATCTTTTTCTCATATAAAGTTATGACTACTAGTCGAGCCTTTTTCTTTTAAATCACTCCGAAGCCCCGTGGGGTGGGGCTATACACCGGAAGCTGACACAGAGGGGCTCCAGTAGTGATTTAGAAGAAAAAGACCAGACAGGTAACTATAACTTTGCACGGGAAGACAATCCATTGACTGTTTAATTTAGACTGAATAGGCTCTTTAAAAGATACATGAGACATTTTTACTCACCTGGGGCTTCTTCTAGCCTCCAGATGTCTATCAGGTCCCACACCGAAGTTCTGCTGTTCCCTAGAGTGTACACTGTGTTTGCAGCTGAGTTTCCCTATGTCAGCCATCAGTCAGGTGCCGTGTTGTGTCTGGTTGGAACAGATACCTCTTTACTAATCAAATTCATTTTTGGTCTTTTATGACTGTACATATTCTCTGGTTAAGATAATTCTCTATGCTTTATAAAGGCCTGACGAAGGGTCAATAACCCGAAACGGACAAGTGTCGTCGCCTGAACTAAAATTACCTTTTTTCATCAAACAAAGCACACAGTGTCTATGATCTGCTTTTTGTATTACTTTTTATATGTCTGTATCACAAATTCTTCTGCTGCTTTACAAAGAATTTTTCTACCTTTTTGAAGAAGAAAAATAATTTTTTTGTGAATATAATAAAGTGTAAAACAAAAAATTTTGGAAACAGATCGCTATTTTGTGGCTTCACTTGATTTAAATCGATCCTCCACCTCCTATAAAGAAACCTGTTTCCTAGACTGCCACTGTCCCCTCTGTAAGATTGCGACCCAAGGTTGGGTAGCAATCTTACGGAGGCTGCGTACGCTTTTTTACTACATTGATTCTTTGCCAAATTGTGTTGTGTGTACCTAAGTTTTGATGAACACAGTCTCAGTAATGTAGTAAGAACTTCCACAGTAGCACTACACACATTTTATTATATACCAGTAATAATAATAAAAAAAAATGTATAGGAATGGCAACTGATACTATCTCAGTTATATTATTATTTATATAATGCTGACATCTTCCGCAATGCTTAACAGAGTATATAGTCTTGTCACTAACTGTCCATCAGGGGAGCTCACAATCGAATAACTAGATTAGATTGTGAATTTGTGATCAACTCACAATCTATTCACTACCATAGTCATATGTCCTTCATAGTGTAGGGCTAATTTAGGGGGATGCCAATTAATGTATCTGTATTTTTGGGGGATGTGGGAGGAAACACATGCTGGCATGGGGAGAACCTACAAAGTCCATGCAGATAGTGCTCTGGCTGGGATTCGATCCAGGGACCCAGCACTGCAAGGTGAGAATGCTAACCACTATGCCACCATGCTGCACACATGCATGGCACCCCATGAAAAAAAATCACTGATCACCTGACATTCAAAGCAAGGACAAATGGACTACTGGACAAGAGCTTCTGTGTTTTGATAACGTTTTTTACATGCACGTCTTATTTCTCTTTCAAACACATGTGAATATACTGTACAATTAATTATTAAAATGTTGAGATGTATCTGTTACGTTTATATTTTATAATTAACTTTCAAAATTATGCACCCAAAATAATTGTATTACAATCAATTTAGTTAAAAATGATTAGAGAGTTCTGAATAACTCATATTAAACATTTTATATACTTTTTTCTGACTTCCACTAGGTGGAAGCAGAAGATAACTTATCTAAGTTCTGTTAATTGCAGTGGATGGCTACATTTTTCTTAAAAGCTATTTATTTCATAAACATATAATGTTAGGGATGCAAAAAGAAAAGAGATAGATAGATAGATAGATAGATAGATAGCTGCCCATAATTATTCATACCCCTGGAAAATGTTGACTTAAAGTTACTTTTATTCAACCAGCAAGTAATTTTTTGACGGGAAATGACATAGGTGTCTCCCAAAAGTTAATAGGACGATGTACAAGAGTCATTATTGTGTGTGTGTGTGTGGGGGGGACATTGCTTTTTATTTCCATATGAAAAAGAAGGTGTCCAGTCCAAAATTATTCATACCTTTCACAAACTGTCACAGTCAGTGGGAAAATCCAAAGTTCTATACCATTCCAAATAGTACAAGCTGTGCTAAAGCATCCCAATTACCCTGATTAATTGGGAACAGCTGTTTTAATCAACTCAACAGGTAAAAAACAGCAGCTCTCTACAGTTGGTTTGTGGACAGCCATGGCTAAGACAAAGGAGCTCAGTGAGGATCTGTGGTTGCACATTGTGGCTGCTCACAAGTCAGGAAAGGGCTTCAAGGCCATTTCTAAATGTTTTCATGTTCCAGTGGCTACAGGCAAAGTATTATTAAAAAATACAAGATGTTCTGCACTGTGGAAAATCTCAGAGGACATGGTTGGGAGTCAAAAGTGACACCTGTGGTGGCCAGGAGGATAGTGATAGAGGTGAAAAGAATCCAAGGATCACCACCAAGGCCATCCTGGTGAATCTGGTCTCTGCTGGTGGCATCGCTGGTGGCAAAGGCAGACAATCCAATGTACACTGCACATTGATGGATGCAGACCAAGGAGGACGCCACTTCTCCAGATAAGGCACACAAAACCTTGCTTGGCCTTTGCAAATGCTCATCCGGACAAATAAGAAAGTTATGGTCAGATAAAACAAAAATTGAATTGTTTGGTGACAATGATGCTTCATGTGGTGTAAAAAAGGAGAAGCCTTCAACCCAAGGTCAACAGAGATGGCCTTAGAGTACGTGGGGCCTTGGGTGAGTGTCATATGCAGGGCCTAGAGCCACAAGTGCAGGCAATATACGTTACCGAACCACCACGCTCACAGGTTTGTCCACCTCTAATGCAGTACACCTTTTAATTGTTTAGAAACAATTAAGGCCACTAAGCCAACCAATATAAGAACAATTACAATATCTAATGTCATCAAACAGCCAATAGTACTACCATTGTTGTTGCATTGGCTTAGTGGATGTCTTTAACTAACTGATGGGTGCTAGTTTGAATGGGAAGTTTAAGTTTGTATTTCTATCCAGACATGCTCCCCAGGCAGCCTAATATCCATACCCAGACAGCCTAGTACCCATCCCCAGCTCTTCAGCCATCCTAGTACCCACCCCCGCTTCCTCAGCCAGCCTAGCATCCATCTCCAGCTCCCCAGCCAGCCTAGCATCCAACCCCAGCTAGCCTAGCACCCATCCCCAGCTCCTCAGCCATCCTTGTACCCATCCCCGGCTCCCCAGCCATCCTAGTACCAATCCCCAGGTCCCCAGCCAGCTAGTATCTATGCCCAGACAGCCTAGTACCCATCTACAGCTCCCCAGCCAGCATAGTACTTATCCTCAGCTTTTCAGCAAGCCTAGCACCAATAACCAGCTCTCCAAGGCAGCCTAGCACCCATTTCCAGCTCCCCAGCCAGCCAAGCATCCATCTCCAGCTCCCCAGCCAGCCTAGCACCAATCTCCAGCTCCCCAGCCAGCAAAGCACTCATCTCCAGCCCTGTTATACACATGATTGTGGAGCCCGCTTGAGGTGCGCCCCCCCCCCCCCATCAAACATTGTGGTGGGAACCTAATGCTTCTGGGGTGTTTTTCAGCCAATGGACCAGGGAACCTAATCACAGTAAACAGCACCATGAAAAAAGATCTATTCCTGAGGATTCTCAACAACAACATCAGGAAGTCTGCAGAGAAACTTGGCCTTGGGCACCAGTGGACATTGCAGCATGACAATGACCCAAAACACAGCAAAAGTAGTGAAGAAATGGTTAGCAGACAACAAGATTAACTTTTGGAGTGGCCCAGCCAGAGTCCTGACTTGAATCCAATTGAGAATCTGTGGAGGGAGCTAAAGATCGGGGGAATGGCAAGAAGACCCTCCCAACCTGAAAGATTTGGAACTCATTGCTAAAGATGAATGGGAAAAAATACCTGGGGAGACATGCAAAAAGTTGGTCTGCAATTATAGAAAACATTTGATTGCTGAAATATCCAATAAAGACTTTGCTATTGAAGGGTATGAATACTTTTTGACTGGACACTTTTGCTGAAACGTAAATAAAAGTTGAGAAATGTGTTTTTTTCCCACAGTAATGCATCTTGTACATCGTCGTATTATTTTTTGGGAGACAGCTACCTCATTTCCATTCAAAAAAATGACTTGCTGGTTAAATAAAAGTAACTTTAAGTCTAAATATGCCAGGGGCATGAATGACTATGGGCAGTACTGTGTATACATATATATATATATATATATATATATATATATATATATATATATATATATATATATATGTATGTATATATATATATATATATATATATATATATATATATATATATATATATATATATATATACAGTGGTGTGAAAAAACTATTTGCCCCCTTTCTGATTTCTCATTCTTTTGCATGTTTGTCACACTTAAATGTTTCTGCTCATCGAAAACCGTTAACTATTAGTCAAAGATAACATAATTGAACACAAAATGCAGTTTTAAATGATGGTTTTTATTATTTAGTGAGGAAAAAAACTCAAAACCTACATGGCCCTGTGTGAAAAAGAAATTGCCCCCTGAACCTAATAACTGGTTGGGCCACCCTTAGAAGCCATAACTGCAATCAAGTGTTTGCGATAACTCGCAACGAGTCTTTTACAGCGCTCTGGAGGAATTTTGGCCCACTCATCTTTGCAGAATTGTTGTAATTCAGCTTTATTTGAGGGTTTTCTAGCATGAACCGCCTTTTTAAGGTCATGCCACAACATCTCAATAGGATTCAGGCCAGGACTTTGACTAGGCCACTCCAAAGTCTTCATTTTGTCTTTCTTCAGCCATTCAGAGGTGGATTTGCTGATGTGTTTTGGGTCATTGTCCTGCTGCAGCACCCAAGATCGCTTCAGCTTGAGTTGACAAACAGATGGCCGGACATTCTCCTTCAGGATTTTTTGGTAGACAGTAGAATTCATGGTTCCATCTATCACAGCAAGCCTTGCAGGTCCTGAAGCAGCAAAACAACCCCAGACCATCACACTACCACCACCATATTTTACTGTTGGTATGATGTTCTTTTGCTGAAATGCTGTGTTACTTCTATGCCAGGTGTAACGGGACACGCACCCTCCAAAAAGTTCAACTTTTGCCTCGTCTGTCTACAAGGTATTTTCCCAAAAGTCTTGGCAATCATTGAGATGTTTTTTAGCAAAATTGAGACGAGCCTTAATGTTCTTTATACTTAAAAGTAGTTTGCGCCTTGGATATCTGCCATGCAGGCCGTTTTTGCCCAGTCTCTTTCTTATGGTGGAGTCGTGAACACTGACCTTAATTGAGGCAAGTGAGGCCTGCAGTTCTTTAGATGCTGTCCTGGGGTCTTTTGTGGCCTCTCGGATGAGTTTTCTCTGCGCTCTTGGGGTAATTTTGGTCGGCCGGCCACTCCTGGGAAGGTTCATCACTGTTCCATGTTTTTGCCATTTGTGGATAATGGCTCTCACTGTGGTTCGCTGGAGTCCCAAAGCTTTAGAAATGGCTTTATAACCTTTACCAGACTGATAGATCTCAATTACAGTACTTTTGTTCTCATTTGTTCCTGAATTTCTTTGGATCTTGGCATGATGTCTAGCTTTTGAGGTGCTTTTGGTCTACTTCTCTGTGTCAGATAGCTCCTATTTAAGTGATTTCTTGATTGAACAGGTGTGGCAGTAATCAGGCCTGATGTGAGTACAGAAATTGAACTCAGGTGTGATAAACCACAGTTAAGTTATTTTTAAACAAGGGGGGCAATCACTTTTTAACACAGGGCCATGTAGGTTTGAAGTTTTTTTTCTCACTAAATAATAAAAACCATCATTTAAAACTGCATTTTGTGTTCAATTATGTTATCTTTAACTAATAGTTAACGTTTTTTGATGAGCAGAAACATTTAAGCGTGACAAACATGCAAAAAAATAAGAAATCAGAAAGGGGGCAAATAGTTTTTCACACCACTGTATATACATATATATACATATATACATATATATATATATATATATATATATATATATATATATATATATATATATATATATATATATACACATATGAACACTTTGTAATCAGAGTATGGCATCAAGCCAAGGAATATTTTGACATTGGTGGTTTTTATTCCGGTACAGCTTTTTTATACAGTTTTTACTCAGCTACTGCTAAGAATTGACGCTGTGCCCCCCCCCCCCCCAAAAAAAAAACACATAAATTATAACAAAACAATTGTGGCCACTGACCAGGCAAACCTAACGGTAGTGGTAATTTACATATGTCAAAAGTAAGAGCAATGAATTCCATGAAGGGGTTTCCAGGGGGTCCGTATGCAGTACATATGAGACAGATATGAAGACTGCCAAATGTATTTTTAAACAAGACCATTTGCCTGGCAGTCCTGCTGATGTTGTTGGCTGCAGTAATGTGAATCACACACAGAAAACAAACATAAAGCTAAACCAGTCAAAAACATTTGATCTGTATACTTGTTCAGGTTCTAAGCATAAGAGTATTAGAAGCAGATGATCAGCAGGACAGCCAGGCAATCTGTATAAATCCCAGTTCACCTATGCTTAAAGGAGTCATCAGACAAACCACATGAAAGTAAATTTACTTACCTGGTGCTTTCTCCAGCTCCTCGCAGCTGTCTGTCCCACGCTGACAGCTCCATTCACAGCCGCCGGCCAGGGGTCCCCGCACGGAGCAGAGGACGACCTCGAGGTCATCCTTACTGTCAATCAAGTCCATGTTGTCCGCAACATACTGCTCAGGCGCAGTAGTTCTGTGTCGGCACAGTACGCCGTGGCCAACATGGGCTTGATTGACAGTGGCGCTTCACTCAGGCGCAGTAAGGACAACCTCGAGGTCATCCTCGGCACCATGCTGGGACCCCAGGCCGGCGGCTGCGAAAAAAGCTGTCAGCGTGGAACAGACAGCTGCAAGGGGCTGGAGAAAGCCCCAGGTAAGTAAGTTTCATATACTTTGCCTGATGACTCCTTTAAGAGCAGACTATCACAGGGCAGTCAGAGACATATTTAGGAAAAGTATAACCTCCTGGCCAAGCATACAGATAACAGGGAGACATGAAACACAGGACATAACCTTGATGAACTTGTGGTGATCTGCTGACCAGGAAGTGCTTAAATGTGTTTCTGAGTGTCTGAGATGCAGAGCAGCTGTGGGTACTCGCTAATGCAAAGGAGGTCTGTTCAGCAACATCAAATTCAGAAGCAGTTTTGCTAGAATGTAGAAAGTGTTCTAGAAGAGCCTGTGGCTCATCAGCAGTGTATGCTAAGGCAGCAATTAAACATCCTGAGTTCAAAACCAGGAAGAAACTTGAAAGGTGGATACTATATCTGTAAGTTAACCTCGTGTAAAATGTATTTTTCCTACAATACAATGACTTTAAAATCGATTTTCTCAAAAAAAAAAAAAAAAAATATATATATACAAGGTCGTTTTTCCCCTGGTTCCAACTATTTTTCTTATCATACCCAGCAAATGTGGTGATTATAGCATGTATGGGGGCTTTGCTATTAACTGCTAATGTCTGTGGTATCGACTCAAGGCAATTGCCACAGAGATATGATATTTACAGACATTTCATATATCTTTGGCATGATGGAACCCACTAGCAGCGCTTTTCTGAGCTCTTGCTAATGTAATGCTATGTGTGTGATCCCGCTAGAGCAATATGATTTTATAAAAATCACCCATAGTATTGCATTAGCAAGAGCTTTTCAAAATCACTAGCACTTAGAAAATGCTGATAGTGGGTTTGAGCCCTTTCTGCTCTAATGAGAGGGGCAGAACTGGACAAGATAGCAGAGTCGGCCCTTCACTCATTGCACTCTCCAGCACAGGAGAGAGGCCCAGTGCATACCAAAAACCTTAAGCAGATCTGCAAAAAGCTAGAGGTTTTTGAAGCAGATTTCTGAGCGATTCTAGGTATGTTTAGAGCTGATTTCTAAACATGTCTAGCATTTTTTGGAGCGTTGTTGTGTAGAAGATTTCATATATTGTTACAGTAAAGCTGTTACTGAACAGCTACTGTAACAAAAACGCCTGGAAAA
This sequence comes from Hyperolius riggenbachi, assembly GCF_040937935.1. NCBI lineage: Eukaryota > Metazoa > Chordata > Amphibia > Anura > Hyperoliidae > Hyperolius > Hyperolius riggenbachi. Next base: position 356,819,965 of record NC_090648.1, read on the forward strand.
CAGCTCTGATCTAGCGTTTTTCAGAGCTGTTTTCCACTTTCCTATACTTTAACATTGAGACAGTCTTTCAGTCTGCCCATTGGACTCAGGATGAAAACCAGAGGAAAATGACAAAGAAACTGCTAATTTGTCACAAAAAGCACACCAGAACTGAGAAACAAATTCCACCCCTCTATCAGATACAATGTTTTCAGGAATACCAGGGATCTTAAATATATTCTCAACAAATATCTGGGCTAGTTCCTTAGCCAATGGAAGTTTAGAAAGAGCTAAAAAATGAGTCATTTTACTAAACCTGTCCACCACTACCCAAATGACAGCTTTACTCTGGGAAACTGGAAGATCAACCACAAAATCCATGGATAATATGTGTGACCAGGGTTTTTCAGGAATGGGTAAGGGTAAAAGGGTACCTTGAGGTTTGACACGTGCTACCTTACTACTGGGGCAAACAGAACATGATTTAATAAAAGTATTGACAACATCCTTACCAAGAGAGGGCCACCAAACATCCCTTCTGAGAAGCTCAATAGTCTTTTTAACCCCAGGATTACCTGCAGATTTATCCTCATGAAATTGTTTAAAGACTATCTCTGGAAGGCCACAAGGAATAAACAAGTTCCCAGTTGGTTTATTCCGGGGTGCCTGGTCTTGTATCTTGAGCAACTGGTTGGAAAGGTAAGGAGACAATTTGCAAGCAGAAATAATGCATTTCTTAGGAATTATGGATACAGGATCCATATTGAGACTTTCTTTCTCAAAACAACTCGACAGGGCATATGCCTTGATGTTTTTTGAACCAGGTTTATAAGTGATATAAAAATTAAATCTGGAGAAGAACAATACCCAACGGGCTTGTCCAGAATTTAGACGCTTGGCATATTCAATGTACTCAAGGTTCTTATGATCAGTATAAATTATCACATGATTCTCTACTCCTTCCAACCAACGTCTCTATTCTTCTAGAGCCAATTTAATGGCTAATAACTGTGTATTCCCAATGTCATAGTTTCTCTCTGCAGGAGAAAATTTCTGAGAGAAGAAAGCACAGAGATGTAATCGCTCGGGAGTGCCAGAAAGCTGGGACAGGACTGCCCCAACTCCCACTTCAGATGCATCTACCTCGACAATGAAAGGCTTTTGGATGGCTGGATGAACCAAAACTGGGGCAGAACAAAAGGCCTGTTTTAACCCCTCAAAAGTCGTAACACCCCTAGAGCTCCAATTGGAAGGATCTGCCCCTTTTTTGTGAGATCCGTCAGAGGAGCGACTTTAGCAGAGAAATTATTAATGAATTTCCTATACAAATTTGCAAAGCCCAAAAAAACATTGCAAAGCTTTGAGGCTGTTAGGCTGAGGCCATTCTAATACTGCCTTGACCTTTTCCTGATCCATAGTTAGACTGGTATCAGATATTACATGACCCAGAAATGTGACTTGTTTTACCTCAAAAATACATTTTTCTAACTTAGCATACAATCAATTTTCTCTTAGCTTGCTGTAACGGTTTGGTGTAGCAACTCAGATGTCTGATTATTTGGTGATCTGCAGAATCACCAATAATGCAGACGCTATACCTGATTATGTGTGATCTGCAGAATCATCACTAATACCAGTACAGCAGCGTGAGGAGCTGAGTGTGTAGTGCTTGATGTAACCGTAATTTAATAGTTTGGCGAGACCTCACCAGAGGGGCTGGTGAGGTACTATCGGTACCCTGACTGTGTGCTAGAGTACCGTAACTTTAATAGCTTGGCGAGACCTCACCAGAGGGGCTGGTGAGGTACTATCGGTTCACTGACTGTACTGCAGCCTAGGAGCAGGAGCAATCGGTCACAAGCAATTAACTTCACCAGAGAAGCTGGTGAAGCTAAAACCTCATCGGTGGCGAGGGTCCATGGGTGAGTAGAATGGTCAGACAGGCAAGGGTTGGAAACAGAGAGGACAGTATCAGTACAGAATCGTGAGGCAGAAGAGTAATCGGTAATCAGGCAGAGGTTCAGCAACTTTAAGGCAGATAGGCAGAAGTACAAAATCAGTAATACAAGATCATAGTTAGAGTTTAGCCAGAGTCATATACAGATAATAAATACAATATAACAATTCCTAGTCTAGGTGTGAAGTCCTTGGTTTCAACACCTGGGATCTAGTCTAAGGTCTGATCACTAACACGAGTAGTATTCACGACAGCAGACACTTCCTGAATGAAGCCCGGAGGCTTAAGAAGCAGAGGAGACCTCACTGGCATGCCTCCGAAGTTAACATTAACCCTTGCTGTAACACAGAGTCATCGACAGCAGTAATGGGTATCGATTCAGACACTGCAGTTGTCTGAATGGATAACCTTTTAGCTAAAGATATATCCATAAAATTGCCCACAGCTCCACAATCAACTAAGGTCTGGCAATTGTATACAATTTCTTCTTTGACAATAGATACAGGCAACATAATGAGATTGTTTTCTGGAGAGATACACTGAGTGCTTAAAGCGGTTTAACACCCAGCATTACAACTTTGCTTTAAAAGATTGCTTACAGCTTACAAACTATTATGCCAGATTTTTTTTTAAGCAGAAATTCACTGAATGGGTTAAACATGACATTTTAGTGTTGGATTTAACTAGGAATCCGCATCCGTTCTTATCTTTAGTTACAAAATGTATCTTTATTTGGAATACATATAGACCTTTGAAAAGCCTGCCGGGGAAGCCCTCTTGGTTCTCTCAGAGCAGTGTTTGTTTGTTACATTGTAGATAGATACATTTGTAACTAAACAAGCAAGCACGGAGGAGAATTTCTAGCTAAATGCAGCACTAAAATGTCATGTTTAATTCATTCAGTGAATTTCTGCTAAAAAAAAATTCTGGCATAATAGTTTATAAGCTGTAAGCAATCTTTTAAAGCAAAGTTGAAATGCTGGGTGTTAGACCACTTTAACCGAGTTCTCTCCACCCCAGTTAAGTGTTGTAGTTTTCCAACCTCTTTGTCTTATTGGGACATGATTGGACTATGTGCCTTACTTCCCCACAATAGAAACATAATCTTACAACTTTTCTACTATTTTTTTCAGCACCAGAGAGTTTTGAAACACCTAACTGCATGGGTTCATCTGTTCATCATAGCTTTAAACAAGTTATCAACTGAGGTCAGAGCTTCATGTTCAGGCGGAAGTCCATAGGCCCAAGACTGTGCATCTCCCTGTAACAAGGATATAACAAAGGACACTCTTTGAGATTCTGAACCAGAAGATTGAGAGCGGACTTTGAAATATGACAGACAATTATTCACGAAATTACTGAATTGAGATCTGGCACCAGAAAAAGTCTCTGGAAGAGGCATTATGAGATCCATTGGTGTTCGAGGAGATGAATTTAGATGAGGTACGGAACGTTCAGCAGAATGAACAGGGAGTTAAGCACAAGAAGAGGCATTGGCCAATTGGCCAATTGAGTCAGTTGTACCTGTTGAGCAGATACTTGTTCCGTGAGCTGATTCACATTTGCTGTGAGGAGCAGTATTTGTTGTTGTAACTCCATTGTGGAGACCCCCTGTTAGTCTCCTTTTGTTTAATGGATACCTGGCCTGTGATACTGTCAGGCTTGTCTGGTCAATGACTATAGGTCAGGCTGTATGCCCATATGACTGACCCATAGCCCAGTCTGTAACACCTGCACAAACTCCTACCTAACACAATACTACAATACATCCTACAGGTAGATGTAGCATACAGACTGACAGATAGTAATCCACCAACAGAACCCAATAAATTAGCAATGCAATGGGCCCAGTATTCACAAGTATATACGTTTATAGTCACCTGAGGCCTAGAGGATGATGCAATCCAGACAAATGAGTCAGATGACTTGCAGAGACAGATGTTTCAGAATGACAAGGCAGTCCAGATATACTTTCCAGAGATAGCGTAGTCAGGATAAGTCGAGATCAGTCCAGGCGGCGTTCATGAAAGTCCGTTTTCCAAGCAGAGGTTAATCTGGGCAGCCAGCAAGCATAGTCCAAGTATTAGGCAGTAGTCGGCAACAGGAATCAATCAAAGGTTAGCGTAGGCAGGATACAAACAGTAATCGGCAACAGGAATCAATCAGGAAGAGAGCGCATACCCAGCAACAAGCCACAGCTAATGCTATCACGGGAGATAACTGGGGGTGCACTCTGAGTTTAAATACAAGGACTAACCAATCAACACAAAACAGAATTGAATCTAAACCAATCGCAGGACAGCGTGTCAGCTAGTCAGCTGACACACCGACACACGTGGGCTAATGTTTACATCTGCATAGGGCGTACTGGGAACGCGTCCTCCGCTTATCCAATGGGATCTGAGCACTGCTCTGTGCTCCAGTGAAGTCAGCGACACGTTGAGACCTGGAAGTCCGTGCTGCAACCTGGGTCTCGGCGTTCTGTCGCCGCTGGAAAATCAAAAATCTTACAGGTTCCTAATTTCATGATAACTGCATATTAAAGACGTTATCAGGCTTTTCGCCCCCCCCGGATCTACTTACCCGTGGCTTCCTCCAGCTCGTTTCCGGCGACATGTCCCACGACGCAGCTCTGCTCGCAGCCTGTGGCCCAGAATCCCCGCCGGTACTGAGGCCGACCTCAGAGTCGTCCTCGTGCTGCACCTGCGCGAGTGGTGCTCTCAATCACTGCCACGTTGTCCAGACGACGTGGCGGTGATTGACAACACCACTCGTGCAGGCGCAGTACGAGGCAAATCCTGAGGTCGCCCTCAGTACCGGCAGGGACTCCGGGCCGCAGGCTTCGAGCGGAGCTGCGTCGTGGGACATGTCGCCGGCAACGAGCTGGAGGAAGCCACAGGTAAGTAGATCCAGGAGGGCCCGAAAAGCCTGATAACTCCTTTAACTTACTAAACTTCTGGAGGAGGACACTGAAGAATGATCTAATGATTCTGCCTTGAATTTATAATGGTTAAATTCATTGTTATTTGTTGATTCATTGTTGTTGTAACCCATGAGGCGAGTTCCTCAGGCAGCAAAGACGGGGGGGGGGGGGGGGAGGCACCCGCCTGGCCGTTGGTGTGGGGGCCGCAGAGCTGGAGGAGGTAGCGGGCAGGAAGGGGGTATTGGGCACAGTGGCGGGGAGGGGGGGTCAGACCCTCCCTCCCTCACATGGGTGCCCCGATCTGCGCTCCCCCTCCAGCTATTAAGCGCAGCAGCAGCGTAGTGATATTAGGAAGCAGGTGGGGATGACTCACCTCTTCTGCGTTCCAGCGTGCGTTCCACTCTCATCACTTCCTGCAATGCCGCCCACTGTACTGTAAGTGGACGGCATTGCAGGGAGTGACAAGAGTGGAACGCACACTGGAACGCGAAAGAGGTGAGTTATCCCCACTCCCTGGTGCTGCCTGATATTACTATGCTGCTGCTGCGCTCAATAGCTGGAGTGTAGTGCAGATCGGGGGACCCAGGTGAGGGGGGGGATTTGACACCCCTCCCCGCCACTATGCCCAATACCCACTTCCTGCCCGCTACCCCCTCCAGCTCAGTCCCCCCCCCCCCATGGATTTTTGCAAAGAGGAGCATAGCTTTATTTGTTTGTGATAATTAATCTGAAAGCCACTGTGGCCTGGTGGCAAGCTCTGTCTGTGTGTTGACCTTATGGCATTACAGCCAATTTCTTTCATAAATTGCGTACATGTGAGAATGTGTTGTTCCCTGCAAGGTTAATAAATGCATAACAGACGTGTTCTTTTTATTTTTTTAGATGTAAAAAATTCCACATTGCACAGTTTGAGAAGCATAAAGCATCTGTTTTTGTGTTGAATGGCTTGGGTTGGAGTGGGGACCAGTTCTTAGGGAATGGCACAATGCAAAATCAGTGCTTTTTTTCTAGACTGATATTCTCAGGTTTTTATTACATGGTTTTTATCCCTGCCTGTGTCACAGGTTGTTATATGTAAGTATTTTTGAATGCAAAGTGTTAATATTTCTATAATCTTCTTCAGAAAGTATAATTTTTGCAATAAAAACAAACCTCATTTCTCATTATTTTTAGTGAATTTTTGCAACAATTATTTTTTTTCTCAGGAACAATATGTTTTTGGATTTTGCTCTGACTATATGACACATTTATTTAAATTTCCTAACTTATAGGGAATCTGAACTTCAGACGTTCGAAAATGTGAGCCCACGCTCTGGCCAATCACAACACTTTTCATTGCCATAGTTTTGATAGTGTTTTACATGATGTCCCTTCCTCTCATATGCCAGTACAAAATCTTGGAAGGCCCCATGCCAATCCAGCTGTATCATGCCCCTCACTACCTCACATAACACATTTATGTCCCTATCAATTAATGGGAAAGGGGGTAGTGACTATGTGACTAGAAATTAAGCCATATCCCCTCCAATTAGCAGTGAAAGGAAAGGTGACTGATAATGTACACCATATCCCATCTCAGCACTAATAGCAAGAGGCCAGGTCACATAAAGAATGACTCTGTTCCAAAAGATCTGCAGGCAAATTTTAAACCTTTGGCACCAAAATGCCAAGACTATTATATTTTCCAGGATCAGACCACATAAGATAATGCTAAAATACAGTGATGAAGGGAATATGAGATTAAAACACACCAATGGATATGATTGAATTGCATGATTTTATTGACTGTGAAATTGCAAAATCCGGTAGTGATGACATATTTTGCATTGACATTAGCAGCAGATGTGGAATCTAACAACTATCTGTCAAATGTCTTGCAGACTCCAGTTGCAAAGAACAATTCATTCTGGATGGTCACTGTCCAAATGTCATATTAGCTTAGATAAAGTGAGTATATTAACACACCATGCCTTACATGGCAAACAGAGTTAAGTCAATGTTTTACTTACGAATAATATTCCTTTACCTTGACATTATTTGCAGATTGGCAGAGTAGCAACGAAGCTTGCTCTGGCTACTAAATACATAAAGATGACTGGAGTGACAGCACTTTTTCATTCATGTTGTGTTTATTTTGTATTAACACTGTTACAGACAAAATCTCCACAATTATGTGACTGCGTACTTTGTGGATCTTCATACAAAGTGCCAACTATACATGATGGTTTGGCCAGCACAGTGGCGCTGGCGTAGTGGATAGTATTAGAGTATCAGGTTAGAATCTTGACCAGAATACATTTTGTGTGAAGTTTAACAGTGGGACGATGCGTTTGATGTGACGTTAAAGTCGCACAACGTGCCCCTAACGGAGCGCATGTAGGTTATGAAATTGAACGTTATTTTGCACTGCGTTATGTGTCTCTTGGTGCGCCGTTTTCGTTGCATACTGATGGAATGAAAACGTCGCATGCGTTACATTTTTTAACAAAAAGAAACATTACTTAGCATTTGCAACACACATAACACAGCAAATGTATTGCTAAACGCACAGCATCAGCACTTTCTAAATATTGCTACACGTTACACACAACACAACGTGTGCCTTGTGAATGTTGCACAGACTTAGTCTTGCTGTGCGTTAGTCCACGTTAAAACATTTTCTAACGTGCGACTTTAACATCGCACTGTGAAAGAGGCCTTAATGTTCTTCGCAGGTTCATCTGGGATTCCTTCTGGATTCCATTTTCCTGCTAATAAGTTAAAGGACAACTGAAGTGAGAGGTATATGGAGGCTGATATATTCATTTCCTTGTAAGTAAGCAATACCAGTTGCCTGGCTATCCTGCTGATCCTCTGCCTCTAATACTTTTAGCCATAGACCCTGAACAAACATGCAGCAGATCAGGTGTTTCTGACATTGGCTGCATGCTTGTTTGGTTCTGCAGCCAAATAGATCAGGAGGGCTGCCAGGAAACTGGTATTATTTAAAAGAAAATATACATGGCTTCCTCTGTATACCTTTCACTTCAGTTATCCTTTAACTTATCAGCAGGAAACTGAAATCCAGAAGCAAGAGTGTTATCCTCTACCCCAATCTGCTGCCTAATTATAATAGTGATTGGACTGGGAGTTCCTCTGAGGAACAATTAGCTACACGACTGTAGTGTGGAAGGTGCTGTGGAAGATTTTAGTTAGCACCATGTTAATACATAATTTAAATGCTTCACACAAGTTAAAGGACCACTCTCACAAAACATTTAACATTTAAAATACATTTTATAGGACATACATTACTCCCAGAGTAAAATGAACCATGACCTACCTTTCTCCTTTGTCAAGTAGAATAGTCAGTTAAAATCTGACAGGTTCTGGACTACTCCATTTTTCATGGTAGGTTCTTAGTATTTCCTTTACTCTTTAGAAAACACTCTATGGAAAGGATTAATATAATTATGCTGACTATCCTTCCTATTCCTTGCATGATATTTCGGCAGTTGGACTGGGCAACTGCCATTCAGTAAGTGCTTTTGAAAATAAAGGAAACCTTGAGACTCCCCATGACAAAATGGACTAGTTCAAAACCTGTCAGATCTGACCGATTTTAGCTGCCTACTGTAAGTGACAGCAACATAGGAGAAAAGTGATGTATGGTGCACTTTACTCTGGGAGAAATGTACTTCTTATAAATATGCATGGGTGGCACAGGGGGGTGTCCAAGCACACCCTTAGCACCCCTGTGTCGCCGCTCGCCGCCCCGCGGTAAACAGAAGGCTAGCGACAAGCAGATTTTTCGCTAGCCTTGTGCTATTTATCGGGGGGGGGGGGGGGGGGGGTGGGGCAGCAAAGCCCAGGGGGACTGGTGGCAGCAGCAGCAGAGGCATGTCATTCTGCAGAGAACATGCCTCTGTGTGCTATTAAAATTTAAAAAACCTGCCTCGGGTTCTCTTTAAGGGACAAGACCACCAACAATGGGAAGACTCAGCGACTTACTTGGAATCGAATCTCTTAAGCATGAATTGGATTACTTGAAGTGACCTGAGCAGTGCACCACATTTATTTTAAAATGAGCCTTACAGTGCTGCCCAAAATTATTTATACACCTGGCAAATTTTGACTTAAAGTTATTTTTATTCAACCATCAAGTTATTTTTTGACAGGAAGTGACATAGGTGTCTCCCAAAATATACTAAGGTGATGTACAAGAGGCATTATTGTAGAAAAAAAAAAACATTTCTCAGCTTTTATTTACATGTGAGCAAAAAGTGTCCAGTCCAAAATTATTCATACCCTTCCAGAGGCGTAGCTAGGGTTTTCAGCGCCCGGGGACAAAGACTATTAATGCGCCCCCTAAGGTGAAGGGTCGTGACCAAATGTGGGCGTGGTTATGGGTACTCCACATTTGGTCACGCCCCTTCAAATGTACATGGAGGTTAGCAGGCTCACGCTCACCCACCCTCCCTCAGTATGTACCTTCCAGCATGTTCCAAGACAAATTCAGCAATCATGAGCCCCCCACCCCCATCAAGACAAATTCCGCAATCATGAGCAAACATGAGGCCCCCAACAAGACAAATTTAGCAATCCTGAGGCCCCCAACAAGACAAATTCAGCAATCATGAGGCCCCTAACAAGACAAATTCAGCAATCATGAGGCCCCTAACAAGACAAATTCAGCGATCTTGAGGCCCCCAACAAATCATGAGGCCCCCAACAAGACAAATTCAGTAACCATGAGGCCCCCAACAAGACAAATTCAGCAGTCATGAGGCACATAAATAGACAGCATTTCACATAAATAGGCAGAATGTCCCCTTAATATGGTAGACACCTCTCACCTGGCAGCAGTTCCCCAAAATACACTCAATCTGACAGCAATGCTTGCCCAAAAATAGGTAGCCCCAGGTCTAAAGGTGTCCCCAGAATAGGTGGCCAGCAGTATAGATGTCCCCAGAACAGGTAGCCAGGGGTAGAGATGTCCACAGAACAGGTAGCCAGGGGTATATGTGCCCAGTATATGTAGGCAGGGGTATGTGTCCCCAGTATATGTAGCCAGAGGTATATGTGCCCAGTATATGTAGCCAGGGGTATAAATGCCCAGTATATGTAGCCAGGGGTATATGTACCCAGTATATGTAGTTAGGGGTATATGTGCCCAGTATATGTAGGCAGGGGTATATGTGCCCAGAGTAGGTAGCCAGGGGTATATGTGCCCAGAGTAGGTAGCCAGGGGTATATGTGCCCAGAGTAGGTAGCCAGGGGTATATGTGCCCAGAGTAGGTAGCCAGGGGTATATGCCCAGTATATGTAGGCAGGGGTATATGTGCCAAGAATAGGTAGCCAGGGGTATATGTGCCCAGAGTAGGTAGCCAGGGGTATATGTGCCCAGAGTAGGTAGCCAGGGGTATATGTGCCCAGAGTAGGTAGCCAGGGGTATATGCCCAGTATATGTAGGCAGGGGTATATGTGCCCAGAGTAGGTAGCCAGGGGTATATGTGCCCAGAGTAGGTAGCCAGGGGTATATGTGCCCAGAGTAGGTAGCCAGGGGTATATGTGCCCAGAGTAGGTAGCCAGGGGTATATGTGCCCAGAGTAGGTAGCCAGGGGTATATGTGCCCAGAGTAGGTAGCCAGGGGTATATGCCCAGTATATGTAGGCAGGGGTATATATGCCCAGAGTAGGTAGCCAGGGGTATATGTGCCCAGAGTAGGTAGCCAGGGGTATATGTGCCCAGAGTAGGTAGCCAGGGGTATATGTGCCCAGAGTAGGTAGCCAGGGGTATATGCCCAGAGTAGGTAGCCAGGGGTATATGCCCAGTATATGTAGGCAGGGGTATATGTGCCCAGAGTAGGTAGCCAGGGGTATATGTGCCCAGAGTAGGTAGCCAGGGGTATATGTGCCCAGAGTAGGTAGCCAGGGGTATATGTGCCCAGATTAGGTAGCCAGGGGTATATGTGCCCAGAGTAGGTAGCCAGGGATATATGTCCAGTATATGTAGCCAGGGGTATATGTGCCCAGAGTAGGTAGCCAGGGGTATATGTGCCCAGAGTAGGTAGCCAGGGGTATATGTGCCCAGAGTAGGTAGCCAGGGGTATATGCCCAGAGTAGGTAGCCAGGGGTATATGCCCAGTATATGTAGGCAGGGGTATATGTGCCCAGAGTAGGTAGCCAGGGGTATATGTGCCCAGAGTAGGTAGCCAGGTCAGGTGTCCCCCTCCCCAGCAGGAGGGGAGCAGCGCAGAGAAGAGCTGCTCTCCCTTCCTCGCTGTCCCCTCCAATGTCCGGGTGGCTCAGGCTTGCAGCGGCGGGCGGAACTTACCTTCGTCTCGTCGCAGCGCCGGATGGATCTGCCACTACTCTGGTCTGGTCCAGACCAGAGCAGCGGCTGCGCACTCGAACTTCCGGCCGGCGCTGGAGCGAGACGGAGGTGAGTTCCGCCCGCCGCTGCCAGGCCAGCCACCCGGACATTGGAGGGGACAGCGAGGGAGAGAGAGAGCACCTAAGGTGAGGGAAGGAGGGGGGATATGGCCCCCCTTCCCCACCGTCCGCACAGCTCTCCCTCTTCTCTGCGCTGCTCCCCTCCCCTCCGCCGCAAAAAAAAAAAACCCCGCAGCTCAGCCAGGCTGAGGGCGCCCTCGGGGACCAGGCGCCCCGGGGCACTTGTCCTACCCCGACCCCCCCTAGCTCCGCGCCTGTACCCTTCACAAACTGTCACAGTCAGTGGGGAAATGTAAAGTTATATAACATTCAAAATAGTCCAAGCTGTTCTAAAGCATCCTAAATTACACTGATTAATTGGAAACAGCTGTTTTAATCAACTCAACAGTTGGAAAACAGCAGTTTTCTGCAGTTGGTTTGTGCACAGTCATGGCTGACGCACTGACTGGCGGTGGTGGTGCTTGAAGAGACCTAGAGCCCATTTTTAAACGGGCTTAGGTCAACTAGTCTATATTATAATAGTGCAATAAATGCAGATTTAAAGGTGAAAACAACTTTGCAAGTTAGCATATTACAGGAATCATGGTAATGCCTTTAGTCTAGCAGAAGTGTCTGAATAACACATTAACCACTTGAGGACCACAGTCTTTCTACCCCTTAAAGGACTTCCGAGGCCAAAAAGTAGAAAATTACACTATACCTTTTAAAAATCTGAATCCACGGAGGACGTCCAGCGCGTCCTCCGCATCGTACCGCCGTCTTTGCTGCCTTTTTCTTTCCCCCCTGGCTCGGCCCGACCCCACTGAACGGGTCGCATAGGCTTCCACTAGTAAGATGGCCGCCGCCTTGAGCTGCGGCTGCGCAGTACGCTTTGCCCTTAGTGCGACTGCGCAGCCTTCAGCCCGCCTCCCGCAGCGTACATATTCCGTAATGCTGCCCAAGCGTATGTCGGGCGCTCACTGCGAGCAGTGCATGTGAAGCCACGCCCCCTTGACACTACAGTATACGGAGACACGCTGGGGGAGCGAGCATTACATTCACTATTGCAAGCGTGGATAAAGTAAGTTACTAATAAAAACATGATTTTAGGCATTTTTATAGAAATAAAATTCTGACCCCACAAATCAAACTTTGACAAAGGTAGTAACTTACTTTATCCACGCTTGCAATAGTGAATGTAATGCTCGCTCCCCCAGCGTGTCTCCGTATACTGTATCGTCAAGGGGGCGCGGCCTTACATGCACTGCTCGCAGTGATGTGAGCGCGCCCGACATACGCTTGGGCAGCATTACGGAATATGTACGCTGCGGGAGGCGGGCTGAAGGCTGCGCAGTCGCACTAAGGGCAAAGAGTACTGCGCAGCCGCGGCTCAAGGCGGCGGCCATCTTACTAGTGGAAGCCTATGCGACCCGTTCAGTGGGGTCGGGCCGAGCCAGGGGGGAAAGAAAAAGGCAGCAAAGACGGCAGTACGATGCGGAGGAAGCGCTGGACGTCCTCCGTGGATTCAGATTTTTAAAAGGTATAGTGTAATTTTCTACTTTTTGGCCTCGGAAGTCCTTTAAGGACCAGACACTTTTTTCCATTCAGACCACGGCAGCTTTAATGGTTTATTGCTCGGTCATACAACCTACCACCTAAATGAATTTTACCTCCTTTTCTTGTCACTAATACAGCTTTCTTTTGGTGCTATTTGATTGCTGCTGCGATTCTTACTTTTTATTATATTCATCAAAAAAGACATGAATTTTGTCAAAAAAATGATTTTTTTTAACTTTCTGTGCTGACATTTTTCAAATAAAGTAAAATTTCTGTATACATTTTTGTCCAAATTTATTGTGCTACATGTCTTGATAAAAAAAAAATCCCATTCAGCGTATATTTATTGGTTTGGGTAAAAGTTATAGCGTTTACAAACTATGGTGCAAAAAGTGAATTTTCCCAATTTGAAGCGTCTCTGACTTTTCTGACCACCTGTCATATTTCATGAGGTGCTAGAATTACAATGACAATTTTTTGATTTTTTTACACACAATTGTCCATTTACAGAGATATTTCTCCCACCCAGCATGGGTATGTGTAAAAATACACCCAAAAACACATTATACTACTTCTCCGGAGTACGGCGATACCACATGTGTGGCACTTTTTTGCACCCTAACTGCGCTAAGGGGCCCAAAGTCCTATGAGTACCTTTAGGATTTCACAGGTCATTTTGAGACATTTGTTTTCAAGTCTACTCCTCACGGTTTAGAGCCCCTAAAATGCCAGGGCAGTATAGGAACCCCACAAGTGACCCAATTTTAGAAAGAAGACACCCCAAGGTATTCCGTTAGGTGTATGGTGAGTTCATAGAAGAGTTAGCAGAAATTGATTTTTATTGTTTTTTTTCACAAAGTGTCATTTTCCACTAATTTGTGACAAAAATAAAATCTTCTATGAACTCATCATACACCTAACGAAATACCACGGGGTGTCTTCTTTCTAAAATGGGGTCACTTGTGGGGTTCCTATACTGCCCTGGCATTTTAGGAGCCCAAAACCGTGAGGAGTAGTCTGGAAACCAAATGCCTCAAAATGACTGTTCAGGGGTATAAGCATCTGCAAATTTTGATGACATGTGGTCTATGAGGGGCCACATTTTGTGGAACTGGTCATAAGCAGGGTGGCCTCTTAGATGACAGGTTGTATTGGCACTGAAGTGCAGGAAGTGCAGGATGTTCTCAAATCGTGACCTGGACAGGGCATCAGAGAACATGGACATGTGATGTATTGGGTGCGTAGACCAATAAGACGGCAATACATTATTTTTGACTAGACCCATGTTAAGGAGAAGGCCCCAAAAAATGTTACGTTCGGAAACTTGGAGTGGTTTCCACTGAAAGGGCTGGGCATGGCAGCTTCTTGGATTGGCGGTTGTGTATTGTGTGGCATAACGGTTGGTCTCAGCCACAATTAAGTCGTAGAAACCAGCAGTGATCAGAAAAAAAAATTCTGTCACTGTGGTGGGGCGGGTGAGGGTTTGGCCGGGTGATTAGAAGCCCGCAGGGGGCAGATTAGGGCCTGATCTGATGGGTAGGTGTGATGATCCGCTCAGCTGGCTGCACAGGCAGACAGCTGTTTGTCCATTCCTCTAGTCTGTGGGCTGCAGGTCTCTGGAACAGAGACCTGTCTTTTCATTGCAAGTTTCTGTTCTGTTCTCTTGCTGGGGAATTTGCATACATTCGTTATGCAAATCCCCTACCTGCCTTCTTTGATGACTGGCACTATAAGAGCTTTATGTTTCCCAGAATGCTTTGCTGGTCATTTCCCTTCCTTGCTCAGTTCCTGATGGACACTGCTGGAGTGTCAGCCATTGCTATCTAGTATAGTTAATTCCTGGGGGTTGCTTTTGGCTCCTCTTCTAGCCCAGTCAGGTTGTATTATCTGTATTGCCTGTTCTGTCTTGTCTTGCCTGTTTGCCATTGTCCTGTCCCTATGGTGGTTGACAGGAAATGGTTCTGATCTATGTTCTTGGAGTATAGCTGGTGCAGCGGTTGCTACCAGCTATCTCTTCTGTTCTGTTTCCTGGGATCGCGCTAGCTACTTTGTGCTAGCGCTGGGGATCCTTCTGTTCTGTTTCCTGGGATCGCGCTAGCTACTTTGTGCGAGCGCTGGGGATCCTTCTGTTCTGTCTTGTCGGTCGCGATTGCGCTGTCACCAACGGCGGTTGATAGCGAATCGTTCTGTCTTGCTGAGATCGCACTAGCCGCTAGCGTTAGCGGCTGTGGATCTTTCTGATCTATGTTCCTGCTTGGATCACACTTGCTCTGGCGGAAGAGCGGTGGATCCTTCCTGCCTAGTTCTTGTTTTTCGTGTGTCTGTCTTGTCCGCTGCGCTTGCTACAGGCTCGGTGAGGTAACCGTTAAGCAAGCGCTCGCGTCCCCTGTTTCATGTTTGTCTGTTTATGGTTAGTTTGGCGTGCTTGTCTCTATTGTGCTTATCACGTGGAGATCGCGCATAACCGCGTGCACTGTTGCGAATGAGTGCGGTGTTCGCGGTTAGCTAGCGGTTGTTATTTTCCGTATCTCCTTATTGTATTTGCTGTGCCTTGTTATAAACTGTTCTTATCACCTTGCTTCGACACCATCGTCTCACAGACTGTGAGATCACTTGACTCTCCACACCGCAAACAGGATATAGACTTTCTCAGGCTTCTTCAATGTTTACGTTATTTATTCAGGAAACAGGAATACAGATAGATACATTCATCATATCCTAGCCATGCCAATCTTCATGTTGCATTACAAGCTCGTGATTAGACTCCCTACTGAAGTCACTCAGGCACTTCTTGCTAACCTACGTTCCACTAAACTACCTATGTACAGCAGACATTATATCAGATTACCTAAAGGAAGAACATGCTTAAAGAAATAATTGGGTTCCAGTCAGTATTGCGAGCTAGTGCGGAAGGAAGAAGCAGAAGTGAGTTCTCCATCGCTCGCTCCAGATTTAATACCGACTAGGAAAGAGTTAAATATGACATCATCTTCGCCACCCCCTATATCAGTCTATTGGTGGACCCACTCGTGGTGTCATCATACACACCTACTTGATTAATAATCAATGAGGCGTTTGGCCTATATGCAGGACCGTGGATGTTTAGTAAACATGGCCAATGTTTTCTGTTCCTGTTGAGGTCAGAGTGGCCGATGGCCTTCTTTTAGGAACATGTTCTCAGTATCTGCGTGTATCCTCTGCTACACGCAGACCCTGAGATGCCTCTGCCTGCATCACAAAACCTCTATTTATTTTAAAGACATACACTGCGGACAAGCCTTTTACATAAAACTCAGGCCAAGTAACTGAGGCCTACTTAAATTATAACAATCCCCCCTAAAACGGCTTGACCCGCAGATCCCAGCGTCTGAACCTCTCCCAGTACCTGGTTTCTTTTCTTTTATGTTTCACTCTTCGATGTTCGTGCTCACACAACTTCTCTGCTCTAGGCGATTACCCCTGGAAGAGAGAGAGCAAGACCTCTTGGTCTTCCTGTAACCAGGCTCTCTGGGGGGCCCTACTTCTAAGTCCCTCTATACCACATGCTCAGCATTTGCGTCACTTCCGTATCACTCACAAACTTGCATGACCACAGAAAAGTGAAACTCGTTTGGTTGTTACTCAAGGGAGCAGTGCCAGGTGCCTTCTAAAAGAACGCCTTTATACAATCAGCTCCATCACAGGTACTACTAAACCTATACCCGTAACCCTGTATATCCCTTAATTTGAAAATATCGGTTCAGGAGATTGTTTATGAGGCACCAATCTCTGAACCAGGTTAATTTGTTTTACGTAATTTTAACACGCAACCTCACCTAGATAATGATGCCTAAAGTTGTCATCCCCATCCAGACGACCAGTGGGTGTAGAAAGAACTTTGGAACCGCAGAGGCCCAGTCCGAGTGTCCCTGGAACATCACCGGAACCCTTGTCCACCAGGTCAGACTGGCACTCACCTGCTCATTTTTGTGTTCTACCTCGTTAAGATCACCTGTATCATGGTGAAATCTTACCTCTAGCTTAGTGTACTGTTTGTTTAACCTTTGTAACAAAATGTGGTCGTCTTGGATCAAAACCTGTTCCCCTTTGTCCCATGTCGTGTTCTCTTTCAGGACGGGAACTACCCGGGAAACTTTGCACTTTAGAGTTCTCTTAACAATTTGAGAAACAACGTCATCCCACCTGGATGACTGAATCCATATGGGATCTCCGCTCCCACCATATGTTCCCCTTGGAAACTCCCCCTTATCGGAACAATTATGAGAATATACCTTGAATGTATCATTAGAACTTATGTTAAAAAACCAAACCTTTCCTTCAGCCACCGGAACTATCGGTCGGGCTTCAGGGTGGATCTTTTGAATGGTAGCCTCGCATTCTGCGTTATTGAGCCTGCAGGCTTCTTCACTAAATTTGACTTGCCCCGGCCAACGCAGGTACTTCTGCAAGAATTGCCCGCATGAGGACAACTCTACTTGCTTCACCTCCCCGTCTAGCACCAAAAAAGGTTGACCTCTCAGGTCCTGGTGTGAGACACGGGTTGAGGTGGGAACCAAGGAAGTGGCGGTGCCTAAAGGAATCTTGCACCGTTTCCCTTTGTTCACCCAAACATCTCGAAGCTGCCATGCAAAAGATCCTTCTCCAGAAAAATTAATATACCTCCCCTTGTCCAATCTCTCGCTGACAAAATATGTCCCCAGCTGTCCTGATTGGACCTCTTCCCCCCTTATGTCCTGAGGCACACTATGTACCTGAGGTCGGGAAGATGGTACTCTCTGCAATCGTTCGATTAAGAGTACCTCTTCACTTACCCAACTATCATGAGGATAAGCTGTTGCATATGGACTGTGTAATATCGTCCCCTGTTGTGACCCGTGTGGTGTGAATGGGGTTCCCTGTGTGGGCTTTCCCTCCCCCGGGACCGCTCTCCCCACCCTCTTTGTTACCTGGAAATGTGGCTTGATCTCTATTTTTACTTCTTGTTTCGAGAACCACCCACCCTCGTCTTTCCAGCCTTTACGTGTGTATAGTTGTTTCAGAGGCACTCTCTGTTGGTAGCTCCAGAGTGTGATGTTGTCCCCCTCGTCTCTCCGGCAGGAGAATTGACGCCTCCTGCTCGTTCCTCTCCAATCTGGAACCATCTCACTCTGCATAACCAAGACAAGGTACCCCTGAATCACACACACTCCACCTTTTGCACGTACCCATTGTACTGCAATGTATATTTTAACAAACCTTTGGATCGGTGCATCGATTCTGGGAGTGTGGTATTAAATAGCAGATTTACACTGCCATTCAATCCCCACTGCCCGCACACCTGACCCTTCAGACCTTTCACCCACATTGTGCCATGAAATTTGTTTTCTCCTGGCACAAGTGCTCTTTCCCTCCATCCCTGCTTGGTCCATCTGTGCCAATCAGAGGGAGGTGTGAAAGGATCAGTACCTTTGTCACCCAACATTAACATGCTTGGGCCTTGCATTCCCATTAACCCCTTATTATACATGAGAATGTCCTCTCTTCGTTCTCCTAGGACGGAATGGCAACCTAGGATCACCATCAGCACGGTACTCTTCATTATAAAAGCACCACCTTGGGAAAGAAAAACATTAGCAATTTGCACTATGCTTTGCTCAGACAGTTTTGTTAGTCTCTTTCCGATCTCCGAAATCTCGTGTTTTAGTCTCTTTCCAATTTCAGGAATCTCGTGTTTTAGTCTCTTTCCGATTTCAGGAATCTCGTGTTCCTCCAAGCTTAGATCGGCATCTGGAACCTTTCGCTTATCCGACTGACATCTCCATCTTTGCTGCCAGCACTGCAGCTGTCTCAATTCCATATTGCCAAACACCTGAAATCGAAATACAAACAAATCAATTCTTATTAATGATTTGGGATTCGCCCTGCGGCTTGTACTCTTTACACTTTAAATTGATCAATATATACCGTAATTGATCTCGTTGCTTTATGGTTCTCATGAACTCTGTTTACTCTTATTGGTAGATTGGAGTTAAACTTCACCCCCCTACCTCAGTACTATCCTCAGTACTTACCTGTTTACAATATGCTCCCGCGGACTTCACCTATGGAAGCTCGCTTCACCTTTGGAAGCTCTCACCCCCTTGCAGCTCACTCCACATCCCCCCTTATCTGTCCATGCGCGGCCGTCGCATGCACAGATTACGGATGCCACACCTGATGCTGCTTTGCAAGTGAGCCTGCAATGCTCTTACTCATTATCGCATTTACTTATCTAGAACTTCATCGCGATACCAGCTCTGCTAGAAGTTCTGTGTGTTGTACCCTCTGACCAATGTTTGCCGTGCCACCACCCCCAGACTTCACAAAAAAACGGCTGCCTCCCTGTAGGAAGGAGCACTTTGCACTTAAACTACACAGGGTGCAGGGCTAAGCATACCAGCGTCGCATGCCTGTATGCAGATCCCTGAATGCCCACATGGTAGGTAGTCACATGGCAAACAGCGTACTGATACACTGTCACTCTGTAAACGGCAATTCTATCATCTGTATAATTGCCCCATGAACTGCTGTCAGTCCTAGTTCATTGTGCTACAAATGATAGGAGCTGGAAAAAACATATTTGACCAATCAGTGGACGAAAAAAAACGCACAAAAAAAACGCTCCAGCCCAGCATAGACCTCCCAGTCCAGCTCTGGCTCTGTCCACGACAAAACCGGAAAAAACGTTACCGCTCTGCAACAGCGGCGACGGAAACCCGTATTGGTCAACTCCCTTTTTTCCACCTCCGGCACCCCCCCCCCTGATGCGCTGTCCCCCCTTTTCTATTGGGAACTTATGCTGCACCACCCATTAAGGTGCCCCACTTACAGGAATAATCCCATAAGCAACTCAGTACAGACCCTTTCCTGATCTGCACTGTTACGTGTGACCCTGCACCTAGCTGGGAAACACTTCCTATTCTGGCATTCCTCTCCATGGACCCAGGGAAAAGCTCTGGGGAAATACTTTGAGAACCGAGACACCCAGGAGAATGTCTCTGTATTTCTACCCTCCTTCCTTTAAGCTGCTCTGCCCGGAGCCGCGAGCACAGCCTGACGTGACGTGGATCCCCCAGCCCCTCCTCCCCCCTGCCATGACGTGTGGGGGCCATGACTCTCGGGGGCGGGCTCTCTCCACTGCCGCCATTTTGAGTCCTGGACTGCCAGCTAAGATGGCTGCTCCCATAGCAGCCTCTCGTTTCCTATATCTTAGGAGAAAGAACAAAATACACACAGAACAAACATTGTTATGCATAGTTACACACAGCATCGATACCTTTTACCGAGAGTCAGCCTTCCGCTACCTATACTCTCTGGGATGCTTGCCAAACTTGAGACCAACCGCGTCACAGCTGCAATGCTAAATATTTTACATCCTAGCATCACCCAGGAACGTGGAACCCTCTCTCTCCTCACAAAACATCTGCAGTTTATCTCTGCCATAACTCAAACTTACTCAAGCGCGCAGTGTAACTATAAACCATATTAACAGCTAGTACTGCTGAGACGAACAACAGACGAGCTGGCTGAACAACATAACAGATGCAGATATTTACAAGCATGTTAGCAGCTCTGACTGGAAATACGAGAAACTTGCAGAACATCTCATGTGACGGGCGAGCCGTCAGTGCGCAGAAAACGCAGCCGCAACCGACTTCCTGCCTCGGTTGTCGTTGCGCTGCCCCAATCAGAATCTCATGTCTGTGGACACCAGGCAGTCCAGCCTGGGGGGTCTCTGCTGTCTTCAGAGAAATAGTTAGCCTAGTTCTTTTCATGAAGCCTGTGCCCTGTGACTTGCTAATGAAGCCAGAGGGGTAACACTCAGATGTTAATTAACAAACCAGGAGTCTTTTCAGAGCCAAGGAAGCTAATCCCAGCAGGGGGCAGACTTAGCGGAACCATTCAGCCAGGATAGGGAAACATAGAGTTATGATCGTTATGCATGTTTTAGAAGTACCATACATCGGAGAAATGTGGAAGTTATATCATTCTGCTGGTCCGGATCTTGTGAGTGTTTGATATTAAATTTGGGCCCCTAGCCTAACCAGAACGCTGGGAATTCCACCGTTTTTTAACCGGGCATGCAAACATGCCCAAGTTTGATATCATATTAATCGGTAGGTTCTGGGGATCGAGAATATGTAATTATTATCTGTGTGCCGGCCGCGCAGGTCTGCCTAGGGAACCTGTCAGGATTATGAGTTTGCTAAAGCCCCTGCCCAGATGTGATTACCATAGTCCGGCCTGGGGGGCCGACTCTGGAAGCCTGCCTCTGAGCTCAGCTCCATTAAAAGTGAATGAGCTGCCTGGGAAGAAATTCCTCCCTTTACCATCTTCAGGACACACGGCCACTATGAGGAACAAGTGGTGGCCATATTGCCAGAGCTAAAACAAAGGACATCCTCCATTTTGTTTGGATTCTAAATCTTGCTGAACTTTACTCTGCAACAAAGAACTCTAAGAACTTGAAACCGTTTTGCTTGAACTTGACGATTTTCCCACAAAAGGACATATTTCCACAAACCATAAGTATTTTTCTCCCTTCTTTTATTTTTTATACTGGCTATTACTGTTTGAATAATTGTTGATTTTAATAATTGTCTGTATATATTAATTATTTATATTGCTGTGAATAAAAGACTTCTCCCAAGTCATTCACTGTTTCGCTACCCTGCTTATCAGCACACACAGAAATGATCCCGGGTCTCTGAAGATACGCTACTGTTTGTTTGTTGTTGGCTAGACAGAATATCGTGTGTTTAACCGTTTTATTCGCAGGATTAGTCAGTCAGTTAGTGGGCCCCACGGTCCCATAGTAACCGCGGTGGTGGCAGTTTACTCTGAACCAGTAGGTGACGTTGTAATTACCCGTGTCTCACAGGCTCCCTTCTGAGTTGTCTGCGGCTAATTCTTAACGGTTCCTGCGCATTGACTGCGACCAGAGTTCGCACGATCTGTGCGCTGGCACCGTTTAGAAGGCTAAGTGCGGTCAGCCACTGAGGGCTCCTGTGACATCTCACAAACAGAAAGACACTCGATTTCCTCTTCTATCCCCACTCCCTCCCATCCAGTACTAACAGAAGCACCGCTGGCTTATCTCCTGCTGCGGGGGACCCCCCCCCCCTGCTCTATCTGGACATTCTTCCCAGCCTCTGTAGAGACGGGGAGAGAAGAGAAGAGAAAAAAAAAACCCAATCGACTTCTTTCCAGCAAAAACATGCCTGAAACAAATGCAGAAATAACCCCCACGTAAATATGCAACACAGGAAACTTGAATCCGAAGAAACCGAACAAAACACATAAACTCTGACAACCGTACCCTGCATTTACAAGATGCGAAGCCCGCAGCCTCCACGCTGCAATTAACACAGAATAAAACAACATAAATCAAACTTGCCTGAGCAGCAGATTCTTGGCCATACATCAGCATTCCCGCAACTTCACCTGCGAAACTTCCATGGATTCCGGAACTTTCTGAGCGTTTAATCACCGTCATCTCCGTCCCCACACTGGACTGGCTCAGTGGATCGACATCTCCCACAGCGAGTTGCGAGCTGGCCCCGGAGTGTCCCGTTCGACCCATATTTCGGCTGGTGACTACAGTGCACAATGTAGTCACAGTGTAACGTCCAAGAGTTTCGCCGCTGATTTCTCGAATCGCTGCCGTGTGCTTGGCTCCCACACACTCACACCAGCTTATCAGTATCAGCTTGATAAGCTTTACAGTCTATTCCGCTTGTTTTGCTGTGGAATATCTTGAAACCAATTTCTTCGGCCCCGGCCCCGTCTGCCTGTATTGCTAGGCAGGGAAGGATTTCAGGCACCACTGTTATAAACTGTTCTTATCACCTTGCTTCGACACCATCGTCTCACAGACTGTGAGATCACTTGACTCTCCACACCGCAAACAGGATATAGACTTTCTCAGGCTTCTTCAATGTTTACGTTATTTATTCAGGAAACAGGAATACAGATAGATACATTCATCATATCCTAGCCATGCCAATCTTCATGTTGCGTTACAAGCTCGTGATTAGACTCCCTACTGAAGTCACTCAGGCACTTCTTGCTAACCTACGTTCCACTAAACTACCTATGTACAGCAGACATTATATCAGATTACCTAAAGGAAGAACATGCTTAAAGAAATAATTGGGTTCCAGTCAGTATTGCGAGCTAGTGCGGAAGGAAGAAGCAGAAGTGAGTTCTCCATCGCTCGCTCCAGATTTAATACCGACTAGGAAAGAGTTAAATATGACATCATCTTCGCCACCCCCTATATCAGTCTATTGGTGGACCCACTCGTGGTGTCATCATACACACCTACTTGATTAATAATCAATGAGGCGTTTGGCCTATATGCAGGACCGTGGATGTTTAGTAAACATGGCCAATGTTTTCTGTTCCTGTTGAGGTCAGAGTGGCCGATGGCCTTCTTTTAGGAACATGTTCTCAGTATCTGCGTGTATCCTCTGCTACACGCAGACCCTGAGATGCCTCTGCCTGCATCACAAAACCTCTATTTGGGATCAGTTGAAAAGGGCTCCTGAGCTGCCTGTATGAAAAGGGCTCCTCCATAGACATCAATGTTATTTCTGCAAATATGGGCTACAAGGTGGTGAAAAGGGCTCCGGAGTTTTGATATAGGCTACAAGCGGTTGCCCTTTTGTAGCCCATATTTTTTTTTTAGGCTACAAGGTTTTTAACTACAGTAGGGCAGCCTTTTGTACCCCATATATTTTATTCAGCTACAAGGTTTTTGGCTACAAGGTTTTTGATTCTGCTACAAAAGGGCACCCTTTTATAGCCAAGATTTTTGATTCGAGAATGCAGGGGAGGTTAGGATTAGGCATCACAAATGGGCGGGGGGGTTCTTAGGGTTAGGCACCTCCTAGGGGATTAGGGTTAGGCACCATCGGGGGAGGGCTCTGTGTGAGAGTAGGGAGCAGTTGGGTCATAATAATCACTTTTCTTAGCTATATCTAGAGCCCTTTTATAACCCAACAAATGTTTGCCTAATAAACTAAAACTAGCTTTTTCAGCTACACCAGGTGCCCTTTGAAGCCGAATTAGACATATATGGGCTACATCAGGCGCCCTTTGTAGCCGAAGTTGGCATATATGGGCTACACCAGGCGCCCTTTGTAGCCAAAGTTGGCACATATGGGCTACACCATGTGCCCTTTGTAGCTGAAGTTGGCATATGGGCTACACCAGGCGCCCTTTGTAGCCGAAGTTGGCACATATGGGCTACACCATGTGCCCTTTGTAGCTGAAGCTGGCATATGGGCTACACCAGGCGCCCTTTGTAGCCGAAGTTGGCACATATGGGCTACACCATGTGCCCTTTGTAGCCAAAGTTGGCATATGGGCTACACCAGGTGCCCTTTTTTGTAGCCGAATTTGGTATATATGGGCTACACCAGGAGCCCTTTTTTACAGGAGCCCTTTTCAAATAGACCCCTCTATTTATTTTAAAGACATACACTGCGGACAAGCCTTTTACATAAAACTCAGGCCAAGTAACTGAGGCCTACTTAAATTATAACATGCCTTTGCTACCCTTGTATTCTATTCTGTTCTGCCTTGTGTCACGTCTCGCGATCGCACCTCTCGCGATCGCGTTCCTATTTCGTATCTGCTGTTGTGTGTGCGCGGTCGCGGAGTGGCGACTGGATTGGCGCACACACATACAACCTATCCCTTTTGCTCAATCTCATTCACAATCGCCTCTCTTGCGATTGCATTCTGCGCTTCGTACAATTCCTGTCTGGCACTTGTGGAGGTACAGAGGATTGGTTCCTCTGCACTCCCCAGCGCCATCTGCCGACAGGAATTTCCCTCTACAGGTGCGTAGCACCTTTTGCTGGGTTCCTGCAAATTATACGCTTGTGGAGGATCTCCGCCGTGTCAGCGCACGCGTTGTGCGCTGATCATGGGGAAAGTTCCACAATCGTGACAGAATGACCAGCCAAACCCAAAACCCCAGTGTAGACGGAATTTCCGATTTGTACGATTTTGTCGAATATGGCTCTTGTACCTTTAAGAGATTTAAAAAACTTGAACCTGAATCAGCAGACGAATTTTTGTCTGAGTGTACGAAACTGTTAGCGAACCCTGAATTCCAATGCACCCCAGTGTCTACCTGGGCCCCCCAAATGGTCTACATTCTGTTGGGGGGCGAAATGTCAATGTGGGGTTATGATGTGTTAGATCATACCACCCTGAGTCAAAGACCCCTGGAATTCTTGGCCTTTTTAATTCACAATTGGCTGAGATTACCTCAATTACCATACCCCCTTAATGAGTTGTTGTCAGCAGCTCAATCAGCTGTTCCATCTACTCTTTCATCCATAAAGCAGCCATCCAAAGCCTCTAAGTCTAAACGTAAAAGATCTAGGAAGGCTTCACAGCGGAAAGATCCGTTGCCCATGGCAACCACAGATAGAGAGGTTATTTCTGTCAAGTCTGAAATGGGCAAAACCATGCATGATGATAATGATGTTTATAATGCATCTGCTGATCAGTTTCCAGGTTTTTTGCCCCAATCCAAAGCTTATGTGGATCCTGCTATAGGTAGGATCGCACATTATATTAAAGCAGTCAAAAAATATGTACTCGTTCCTGATCCCCACCCATATGGAGATTATTTAGATACTGGGTTGTTCGAACCGCCATTTGCCTCATGGGAAATCGGGGCCTTGGTGGAGGAATTTGATTTGGATTGGAAAGCCTTTTGCGATTTTTACATCGCAAAAAGCGCAGATGTCCTGAACGATTGTCTTGACTCTGTGTGCCTTTTGATTGATTCTGATGAATGTGACAAGTGTGTTGTGGATCTGGTGATGTATGTGTGGCAGATCATTTTGGATGAATTACACACACACCAATTAATTGATCCCAATAAAGAGGTAAAAGATTCCCGTTCTGTTCCTGCTCCAGTTCCATCTGTAGACTGTGCGCACTATGATTGTTCATCCTTTGTTAAGTGTGCATGGGAGCCCCCGTTTGAGAAATGGGAGATCGAGCTCCTGGTCTATGAATTGGAATGTGATTGGAGATCGTTTTGCAATTAATACCGTTCTAAAAACGAAGCAGTTTTGTATGCGTGCATTGAGTCTGCGTGCACTTTAATCAAGACTGGTGAATGTATCTCTGACTTTGTGACTCCGCTGTTTGACGTGTGGAGAATGATTTTGGATGAACTACATGCGCTTCAATCTGCTAAAAACACATTGTCAGCGGACGATTGTTCCAATCCTCTGGATTTAAAGAAAGTGAGTTTTGAATGCATTCCCTTTCCCAAAGCAACTGAGTGTTTGAAGTCTGAGTGCAAGTCGTTCAGAGCAGTTGCTTGTGTGGAAGTTGAACCAGTGCGGTCTGATGTCGCCACCGCACGTATGGCTGCAAAAGGTCTGTGTGGTCCTGTGTCTAAGGAAGACAGATTTTTTCCCTCAGGCTCTCTAAGATCGTCCGTTTGTGAGCCTGCCATGGGGAAAATTCCTAAGTTATGCAACTTTAAGAAAATTATTGATGTGTCTAATAAAGTTTCTCCTGTTGTTGTCGCCACTTCTTTTGCAAATGAATCTATGTCTTATTCTGTTCGCACCTGTGCAGGCCTGTTGCCTGATGACAGTTGCTCCAGTGTTTCTGTCCTAGATGCCTTGCAGTCTGCTCCGCAGATCGCGGAGGTTTGCGATATGGAAGCGTCAGTTTCGCAACCTAAAGCGATCGTGGATCCGCAAATTTTGCGTTCTGACTCCTCTGATTCGACCTTGTTAGCCGAATCTAAGAGTGAGACAGCGCTTCGGTTTTGCGAATCTGATGCTGAAGCTTCTTTGCCTTGTCCAGAGAAGCTTTCTCTGAACCTGCCCTGTACCATGAATGAAGGCATGATGTCCACTTGCATTGACATTTGCGAGTCTGATTCTGAAGAAAGTATTGACTCTCCACCCAGTACTCTGGATGAGTCAATATTGCCTTGTACAATATCTCCTGCCCTGCCCCTAGAGGCTCGTCTAGGTATTGCTGCTATTTTTACCTGTCTTTCTGCAGTTTTAGAGTTGCAAGCTAGTTTGATTACTACGCAGAGTTCTGGGTGCAGCGAGATTAAAGTTAGGGAGTCAGTGTGTGGTCCAGTGAATATTCCTGTACGTTCCACTCATGATGATGAAATTCAGTCTCAGTTTATGGTGGAACCTTCCCTGGGACATCTGCCCTGTTCTCAAAGTAAAGTTCCAGTTTTGCCCTGTAACATGGATAGTACAGAATCCTTCTTAGACAACTTGAAAAATGATGTTCCTGAGGTCTTGTTTGATGATCTGAAGGTCTCCGAGTTCCTCCCAAAGGGTGCAGAACTTGAAGGAGATGTCTCCTGCCCCCCAGGTCCTTCTGAGGTGTTGCCCACTTCAGTAGGCATTGCTGCCTTGCTGACTACTTTTGCAGCTCTTGTGGAGCTTCATTCATGTGTAGTCAATGATGATATTACAGTTACAGAAAATTCTGAATTTGAGTCTTCTTTTGAAAGACCAGTACCTGTGACCTTTACTCGTGATGATTTTCTGCCCGGTACTGGTTTTGGTCTTGTCGTGTCGGACTCTGAGGTTGGCAGTTCCCCGACATGTCCTGAGGTTTCTCCTGTACTAGTGTACCCCGATGTGCTCTGTGACCCAGAAAGCCCAAGTGTGCCTCGGTTACCAGAGTACTCAGATGCTTCCTCAGTGGAGACATGTTCTGATATAGCCTGCCTGCTTGCATGCCCAGAAGTGGTCCCTGAAAGTCCTGATCTTGATGGGTGTCCTGCTAATTTTGAGTCTGGAATGATCATAGGTTCCATAGGGGTTCTTGGTGGTTCTCCATGTGAGCCTGGTGAGCGTTCTGGCTTCTTGGGATCTCTGCGGAGCTTTAAGGCGTTCTGGGAGATTCCGGGAAAGGTTTTGCTTGGTGCCCTGAATACGATCAGCAATGGCTTTGGTGTTGTAAGGGACACTTCGAACAGGTATTGCGGCAGGTTTGGTATTCTTGGACGCTCCTTGGAAGGTGGTGGGTATTGTCTGGAGGGTGTCGATGGCTTCTTCTCTGGTGTCCACAATCCTGATGGGTGTTACGCTGAGACTTGTAGTGCTGATGGGCATGTTTCGGTGGCTTCTGCTTCCGATGAGGTCGGTTTCGGATGGACTGACTCTGGAATTGGGCCTTGTCGGGCTGTCCTGACCTTCATGAGTCTTCAGTTAGAGTTTTGTGATGTTACCAGTCTTGAGGGATGTCTGGAATCCATCCCTAGAAGGGGGGGTACTGTGATGATCCGCTCAGCTGGCTGCACAGGCAGACAGCTGTTTGTCCATTCCTCTAGTCTGTGGGCTGCAGGTCTCTGGAACAGAGACCTGTCTTTTCATTGCAAGTTTCTGTTCTGTTCTCTTGCTGGGGAATTTGCATACATTCGTTATGCAAATCCCCTACCTGCCTTCTTTGATGACTGGCACTATAAGAGCTTTATGTTTCCCAGAATGCTTTGCTGGTCATTTCCCTTCCTTGCTCAGTTCCTGATGGACACTGCTGGAGTGTCAGCCATTGCTATCTAGTATAGTTAATTCCTGGGGGTTTCTTTTGGCTCCCCTTCTAGCCCAGTCAGGTTGTATTATCTGTATTGCCTGTTCTGTCTTGTCTTGCCTGTTTGCCATTGTCCTGTCCCTATGGTGGTTGACAGAAAATGGTTCTGATCTATGTTCTTGGAGTATAGCTGGTGCAGCGGTTGCTACCAGCTATCTCTTCTGTTCTGTTTCCTGGGATCGCGCTAGCTACTTTGTGCTAGCGCTGGGGATCCTTCTGTTCTGTTTCCTGGGATCGCGCTAGCTACTTTGTGCGAGCGCTGGGGATCCTTCTGTTCTGTCTTGTCGGTCGCGATTGCGCTGTCACCAACGGCGGTTGATAGCGAATCGTTCTGTCTTGCTGAGATCGCACTAGCCGCTAGCGTTAGCGGCTGTGGATCTTTCTGATCTATGTTCCTGCTTGGATCACACTTGCTCTGGCGGAAGAGCGGTGGATCCTTCCTGCCTAGTTCTTGTTTTTTGTGTGTCTCTCTTTCCGCTGCGCTTGCTACAGGCTCGGTGAGGTAACCGTTAAGCAAGCGCTCGCGTCCCCTGTTTCATGTTTGTCTGTTTATGGTTAGTTAGGCGTGCTTGTCTCTATTGTGCTTATCACGTGGAGATCGCGCATAACCGCGTGCACTGTTGCGAATGAGTGCGGTGTTCGCGGTTAGCTAGCGGTTGTTATTTTCCGTATCTCCTTATTGTATTTGCTGTGCCTTTGCTACCCTTGTATTCTATTCTGTTCTGCCTTGTGTCACGTCTCGCGATCGCACCTCTCGCGATCGCGTTCCTATTTCGTATCTGCTGTTGTGTGTGCGCGGTCGCGGAGTGGCGACTGGATTGGCGCACACACATACAACCTATCCCTTTTGCTCAATCTCATTCACAATCGCCTCTCTTGCGATTGCATTCTGCGCTTCGTACAATTCCTGTCTGGCACTTGTGGAGGTACAGAGGATTGGTTCCTCTGCACTCCCCAGCGCCATCTGCCGACAGGAATTTCCCTCTACAGGTGCGTAGCACCTTTTGCTGGGTTCCTGCAAATTATACGCTTGTGGAGGATCTCCGCCGTGTCAGCGCACGCGTTGTGCGCTGATCACGGGGAAAGTTCCACAATCGTGACAGTAGGTGTGCTAGTGGGTGACAGATGGTGACTGGAGGTGATTGATAGGTGTCTCAGAGTGTGATTAGAGGGGGGAATAGATGCAATCAATGCACTGGGGAGGTGATCGGGAGGGGGTCTGAGGGAGATCTGAGGGTTTGGCCGAGTGATCAGGAGCCCACACGGGGCAAATTAGGGCCTGATCTGATGGGTAGGTGTGCTAGGGGGTGACACGTGGTGACAGGAGGTGATTGATAGGTGTCTCAGGGTGTGATTAGAAGGGGGAATAGATGCAGGCAATGCACTGGGGAGGTGATCAGGGTGGGTCTGAGGGCTATTTGAGGGTGTGGGCGGGTGATTGGGTACCCGCAAGGGGCAGATGAGGGTCTGATCTGATGAGTATGATAGGTAGCAGTGACGGGGTGACTGATGGGTGGGTGATTAGAGGGTAGAACAGATGTAAATAATGCACCGGGGAGGTGATAAGGGGGGGTCTGAAGGCAATCTGAGGGTGTGGCGGGTGTTTGGGTGCCCTCAAGGGGCAGATTAGGGTCTGATCTGATCGGTAGCAGTGACAGGTGGTGACAGAGTGATTGATAGGTGATCAATAGGTGATTACAGGGAAGAACAGATGTAAATAATGCACTGGCGAATTGATAAGGGGGGTCTGAGGGCAATCTGAGCGTGTGGGCGGGTGATTGGGTGCCCGCAAGGGGCAGATTAGGGTCTGATCTGATGGGTAACAGTGACAGGTGGTGATAGGGGGTGATTGATGGGTAATCAGGGCCAGGACAACACAGAGGCTGGAGAGGCGGGAGCCTCTGAGAGGCAGGTCATCAGGTCAAGATAGGGCGCTTTCAAAGACATTCCAATCCTCAGACAGTTAAGGAAAAAAAAGTTTTTTTTCCACTGTCCTGCAAGACACAGCTAAGGGAGGGGAGATAAAAAGCTCTTTGCACAGTTGTTCTGAAAGAGTGCACCTAATAAGGAGTCATACTTAGTTTAGACAGTAAGATTGGTAGACAGTTCCTTGTTTGTTTTTTTAACTCTTCTTAGCTGACTTCTGTCAGTGATGTCATCCAGCTGCTCCCCCAGGAAGCCGCCCAGTCAAGCATGGCTGGCTGATGGAGAATGGAATTCTAACGGGGAAGGCGAAAGGTATTTATGTGAGAGAGAAGCCCTGCGCCCTTCCTCCATCCTGAACCTGTACTCTGGAAGTGAGGGAGACAGGCTGTAAAGCCATTCAGCCTTCTGTGCTTCTCCCTACCCCCCTTCACTCCCAGTACTGATAAGACAAGACAAGACAAGACAAATAAGGACATAGACTTACAGAAATGACACTGCAGTGTGCTAATGTTACCATGCTAGAGTAAAAACAGCCATACATCTAGAGATGATGGGCAGATTTCACCAAGAGACAAATCTCTCTCTTATCCAATCTGATTAGAGAGAGATCTGTCAGGTTCCCATACACCTCAGACCGATTCCCCATCGATTTTAGCATGACATCTCTTGGGAATCAGACAAGTCCCTTGCTTCTGCTGCATCCGCCGCCACCCCCAAGTGTATAAATGTGCCCCCAGTGTGTATTTATACATAACCTGTCCTGTGTTGCACACCGTGCTGTGCCCATACGTCTTCAGCTCCTCCATTTGTGCTTCACACGCCGCTGGCATTTAGCACACGTGACAACACACATCCGTCACACACTATATGCTGGTGGCATGTGAGCCACAAATGGAACAGGAAGAAGCTGTAGACAGATGGGCACCGTGTGGTATAAACAACACAGGACAGGTAATGTAAAAATGCACACATTGGGGCACATTTATACATTTGGGGGAACAGCACCAGGTTTTTTGTCGCATCCATCACTCGCACCACTTTACAAAGTACATAGTCATGTCACTGACTGCCCTCTGATGAGCTCACTTTCTATTCTCTGCCAAAGTCATAATCTAATCTTCTACCATATTATTATTATGTATTTATATAGCACTGACATCTTCTGCAGCACTGTAGAGAGTACATAGTCATGTCACTGACTGTCCTCAGAGGAGCTTACACTCGAATCCTACCAGGGGTCTCGGATGTGCCTCATCCACGAATTCGGCAATCCGCGTGGTTTAAAAAAAAAATCCGCATTCGGATTCGCATTGTGGATTCCCGCCCGGAGGCGGAATTTCTTTTAACGTTAATAACAAAGCCCCCATACATGCTACAATCCCCCAAATTGCATGGATTATCGAGGTGATAAGGAGCAACATAACTTCAACATAAAAAATTCCAATTTTTTTTTTTTAATGGCTTTTAAAGACAAATCACCACTGTAAATGGGGCTATTAATTGGTAATACGTGGTTTTAAAAAGGGATATACGCGTTAAGCAATCAAAGAGGTGAAGGCGAGTTCCAATGGCACTTGGCGGCGAAGGTACCGCTGGAGGACGATGAGTGGCTGACGCCAAAAAGGCCCCAGAGAAGTTTTTGTAATTTTTTTTTTTTTTTGCAGCAATTAGCAATGACATCGCAGCAGAGTTGTCAGTGGACACGGGCAGTGTGAACGCAGAGTGCAGTGGTGGTAGCGACTGAGTCAGGAGAAGGACTATGCGGGCGGTCAGTTCAGTAGCACAGAAGGACCACGGCAACATACTGGTAGTAGTAGTAGCAGCACAGCGTCATAGTGCTGGCCAAAAAATTAAATGCACCCGGTGACCCGGGCAGTGTGAACGCAGACAGAGTACATTGGTGGAAGCGAGTGAGTCAGGAGGAGGAGGACAATGCGGGCGGTCAATTCAGCAGCACAGAAGGACCATGGCAACATACTGGTGGTAGTAGTAGCAGCACAGCGTCATAGTGCTGGCCAAAAAATTAAATGCACCCGGTGACCTGGGCAGTGTGAACGCAGACAGAGTACATTGGTGGAAGCGATTGAGTCAGGAGGAGGAGGACAATGCGGGCGGTCAGTTCAGCAGCACAGAAGGACCATGGCAACATACTGGTGGTAGTAGTAGTAGCACAGTGTCATAGTGCTGGCCAAAAAATTAAATGCACCCAGTGACCCGGGCAGTGTGAACGCAGAGTGCAGCAGTGGGAAGCGACTGAGTCAGGAGGAGGAGGACAATGCGGGCGGTCAGTTCAGCAGCAGCAGCACAGAAGGACCATGCCAACATACTGGTGGTAGTAGTAGTAGCACAGTGTCATAGTGCTGGCCAAAAAATTAAGTGCACCCGGTGACCCGGGCAGTGATAACGCAGACAGAGTGCATTGGTGGTACCGTGGTAGCGACTGAGTCAGGAGGAGGAGGAGGACAAAGCGGGCGTTCAGTTCAGCAGCAGCAGCAGCACAGAAGGACCATGGCAACATACTGGTGGTAGTAGTAGCAGCACAGCATCATAGTGCTGGCCAAAAAATTAAATGTACCCAGTGACCCGGGCAGTGTGAACGCAGAGTGCAGCAGCGGGAAGCGACTGAGTCAGGAGGAGGAGGACAATGCGGGCGGTCAGTTCAGCAGCAGCAGCACAGAAGGACCATGCCAACATACTGGTGGTAGTAGTAGTAGCACAGTGTCATAGTGCTGGCCAAAAAATTAAATGCACCCAGTGACCCGGGCAGTGATAACGCAGACAGAGTGCATTGGTGGTACCGTGGTAGCGACTGAGTCAGGAGGAGGAGGAGGACAAAGCAGGCGTTCAGTTCAGCAGCAGCAGCAGCAGCACAGAAGGACCATGCCAACATACTGGTGGTAGTAGTAGCAGCACAGCGTCATAGTGCTGGCCAAAAAATTAAATGCACCCGGTGACCCGGGCAGTGTGAACGCAGACAGAGTACATTGGTGGAAGCGACTGAGTCAGGAGGAGGAGGACAATGCGGGCGGTCAGTTCAGCAGCAAAGAAGGACCATGGCAACATACTGGTGGTAGTGGTAGTAGTAGTAGCACAGTGTCATAGTGCTGGCCAAAAAATTAAATGCACCCAGTGACCCGGGCAGTGTGAACGCAGAGTGTAGTAGCGACTGAGTCAGGAGGACAAAGCAGGCGGTCAGTTCAGCAGCTCAGAAGGAGGACCATGGCAACTTACTGGTAGTAGTACCATAACACCAAAAAATTAACCAAGGTAGGCACTAGGCAGGTAGTAACTGTCT
Source organism: Hyperolius riggenbachi (assembly GCF_040937935.1). Taxonomy (NCBI): domain Eukaryota; kingdom Metazoa; phylum Chordata; class Amphibia; order Anura; family Hyperoliidae; genus Hyperolius; species Hyperolius riggenbachi. The sequence goes on from NC_090648.1 coordinate 356,853,642, forward strand.
TTATAAAGGCAGGCATAGTTAACAACAGCACATGCAGCAGCCACTTCATGTCCCCCTGTGTCTGACAATAGGGGCCAGGAACTCACCTTCCACCCAAGCCTGGTTGATTTTCAGGAAGGTGAGTTTGTCCACAGTGGCGTGGGAGAGCCGAGAGCGCTTCTCTGTGACCACGCCACCGGCCACACTAAAGCATCTCTCTGAGAGGACACTGGAAGGAGGACAGGATAGGAGTTCCAGGGCGTACTGGGAAAGCTCGCTCCAGATGTCCAGTCTCTTGACCCAGTACTCCAAGGGGTCCACGGGGCTGTCTGTGTCATTGAGTCCGCTTGATGACCCCATATAGTCAGACACCATGGTGGTCAGTCGTTGCTTGTGCTGGTTGGTGGTGGATGCTGTGGCGGGCACCTCTGTTCTGGGCTGCTGCACTGCATACAGGCTCTTGCTTAGGCTCTTCAGGTCTCCGGGGCGCCAGTTGCTGCTGCTGCTGCTGGTGCTGGTGGTTGTTGTTGTGCTGCTAGTGGCAATGGCAGGCACCTCTTGCTGGCTTGGCAGAGCAGTTACAGTGGGGGTGGAAGGCTGGGGGAATGCTTCCAGTAGTCTGCGCACAAGGGCCTCCTTCAACTTCCTTGTGCGTTGCTCGGTGGTGGATGGCGTCATGAAGTCTCCCAGCTTCCCCATCAGACGGGGATCAAGCATCAAGGTAATCCAGATGTCCTCCCTTGAACGCATCTGGATCACCCGGGGGACCCTGCGAAGGCAGCGCAACATGTGCACAGCCATGGGAAAAAAGTGGGCCCTGCCAGCAAGATCTTCCTCGTCCTCGCCATTGTCCCATAACGCATGCCTGTCCTCTTCCTGTGCCATGTCGTTGTCCTCCTCAAACCGCCATCCATGTACAACGCCTGCTGCACTCTGCTCCTCCTCCTCATTCAGGTTAGGGACCTCCAACTCTTCCACTACCTGCTGTGAGCCCTTCTCTGAGCTGGACTGTGCTGCCATCTGCTCCTGTTCTTCCAACTGCCTCAGGGCTTCATCCCCACGCTCAATTAAATTGTCCATTGCCTGCTCCAGTAGACAAACCAAGGGCACCCACTGGCACACAGAGGCCCGCTCCTCACTGACCATCTTGGTTGCCTCCAGGAAGGGACTCAGCACCAGGCATACTTGCTGCATCAGTGTCCACTGAGTGGCAGTAATCATGGGGACTTGCTGGTTGCTGGGGACACTTGGGTCTAGCATGTAGGCCCTAAGAGCCAGCCTGTGCTGACACAGCCGCTCCAACATGGCCAGAGTCGAATTCCAGCGAACTGGCATGTCGATGATCAGCCGGTGTTGTGGCCTTCCATACTGCTGCTGTAAGGGGGACAAGAGTGCAGAGGCAGTGGCTGACAGGCGGAAAAAGCGTACCACCGCCCGGGCATCCTGCAGCAGCTCGCTCATCCCCTGGTAGGTGCACAAGAAGTGCTGCACCACAAGATTGAGCACATGGGCCAAGCAGGGGATGTGCTGGAGGTTTCCCTGCTGCACTGCTGCCACCAAGTTGGCCCCGTTATCGGCTGCCACATACCCCACTTCCAGGCCTCTGGGGGTCAGCCACCTCCGCTCCTGCTTCCTGAGGGCGGCCAGGACGTTTGTGGCCGTAAGCCTCTCCTTCCCCAGGGTCACCAATTTTAAAAGGGCTTGGCAGTGCCGAGGCTTGGCGCTGCTGCTGCCAAAAGCAATTCCGGGTGCAGAGGGAGTGTCGTGACAGGACCCTTCTGCATCCCCTCTGATCCCGCGTGATGGCACCACTAGCTGGGCTGATGCGCTCTTGTCCTCCCTCCCTTCCATCAGTGTCACCCAGTGGGCCGTAAAGGACAGGTAGCGACCTGTCCCAAATCTGCTACTCCACGAGTCCATGGTCACGTGGACCCGCTTGCCCACAGAGTAGTCCAGGGAATGGGCCACGTTTTCCACCGCAAACTTGTGGAGTGCTGGGATCGCGCTCCTGCTGAAATAGTGGCGACTGGGGACTTGCCACTCGGGGATGCCAAATTGGAGCAGCGTCCGCATGGCGCTCCCCTCCTGCACCAGGGAGTAGGGAAGCAGCTGTGATGCCATGGCCTGGGCCAGCAAGCCATTTAGTTTGCGGATCCGCCTGTGGCTTGGAGGCAGAGGCTTGGTCAGACCCTGAAAGGTGTCGCTCAGCAGGGTCTGACGACGTTGGGATGCAGGGGAGACAGAGGAGAGAGACGACCACTGGCTGCCAGCCTCAATGTCTGTGTCCTGAGTAGCCGAGGTGGAAGAGCGCTTGCGTGCTACTACTGCTGCTGCTGTGGGGGATTCACGACCCTGAGGGAGGGATGATGCTGCTGCGCTGGTGGGCCTTCTGCTCTCAGGAACCCCTGCCAGAAGTGCCTGCTTCCTCTTAAACTCCGCATACTCGCGGCAGTGGCAGCTTCTCAGGTGGCCCTGGAGGGATGAGGTACCCATCTTGCTTTTCCCACGGCTCAATCTTTTGCTGCATAACCTGCACACCGCATACCTTTTGTCATCAGTACATTCGTCAAAGCAATCCCACACTGGTGACTTTAATTTACTGTGGCCCCCACTAGCAGAGGGTGCAGCGGAACAATGTGTGGTAGTAGTTGCCGGGGGTTGCATGGTGGTGGTGCCGGCTGAAGCAGTGTCCTGTCTACTTCCTCCACGCCCACTGCTGCCGATGCCCCTGCCCCTGCCTGACATATGGCGATATCCTTGCCTAGGCCGAGGTGACTCGTCATCCTGCTCTGACCATTCTTCCCCGGACTCAGCAGGCTGCGCATAGTTAGGGTCCACAACGTCGTCATCATCAGCAGCATCATTATAATCCAGCTCTTCCTCTGACTCCCCCGCCTCCTCTTCTGTCCCTACATCCCCAGACACAGACCCCTCTTCTTCATCACCAGAACTCAACAACGCTTGTGATTGTGGCCCGATCTCAATCTCTGCCACATCAGTCCCCAGTAAGTCCTGAGCTTCTTGCATCAGCAGGTTCCCAGATGCCGGACTGAGGGACAGAACGCTGTCATCCTGGGAGGGCTGCTGACCAGTGGGTGCTGGAGTGGATGTCACAACAAGCGTGGGACGTTGGCTGCTGCTGCTGCTTGGAGTGGTGCTCACAGTAGAGGTCTGGGAGGAAGTCATGATGTCCATGAGTACGTCAGGTTCCATTTGCTCAACCACCACACGGGGACCAGAAACTTTAAAATATTTGGACAATGGCGTCCGCTGACTCGGCCCAGGCTTTGCTGCCCCCCTTTATGCTGCATCACGACCACGTACAGCTGGGCGTCCTCTCCCTGGACGTGGAGCAGTCCCAGAAGTGGCTGAGGCAATTGAACTCCCTTTCCTCTCACCCCGCGAAACCCTGCCAGACATGTTGCTAGTAATGAATCACTGGATGCTGTGGGCACAGTACAAGGTCAATGAAGGATGCACCAGGCACAGTACAACGGCATTGAAGGATGCAGTGGGCACAGTACAAGGTCACTGAAGGATGCAGTGGGCACAGCAGTGGGCACTGGATATACAACTAGGTCACTGAAGAATGCAGTGGGCACAGTACAAGGTCACTGAAGGATGCAGTGGGCACAGCAGTGGGCGCTGGATATACAACTAGGTCACTGAAGGATGCAGTGGGCACAGTACAAGGTCACTGAAGGATGCAGTGGGCACAGCAGTGGGCACTGGATATACAACTAGGTCACTGAAGGATGCAGTGGGCACAGTACAAGGTCACTGAAGGATGCAGTGGGCACAGCAGTGGGCACTGGATATACAACTAGGTCACTGAAGGATGCAGTTGGCACAGTACAAGGTCACTGAAGGATGCAGTGGGCACAGCAGTGGGCACTGGATATACAACTAGGTCACTGAAGGATGCAGTGGGCACATTACAAGGTCACTGAAGGATGCAGTAGGCACAGCAGTGGGCACTGGATATACAACTAGGTCACTGAAGGATGCAGTGGGCACAGTACAAGGTCACTGAAGGATGCAGTGGGCACAGCAGTGGGCACTGGATATACAACTAGGTCACTGAAGGATGCAGTGGGCACAGTACAAGGTCACTGAAGGATGCAGTGGGCACAGCAGTGGGCACTGGATATACAACTAGGTCACTGAAGGATGCAGTGGGCACAGTACAAGGTCACTGAAGGATGCAGTGGGCACTGCAGTGGGCACTGGATATACAACTAGGTCACTGAAGGATGCAGTGGGCACAGTACAAGGTCACTGAAGGATGCAGTGGGCACAGCAGTGGGCACTGGATATACAACTAGGTCACTGAAGGATGCAGTGGGCACAGTACAAGGTCACTGAAGGATGCAGTGGGCACAGCAGTGGGCACTGGATATACAACTAGGTCACTGAAGGATGCAGTGGGCACAGTACAAGGTCACTGAAGGATGCAGTGGGCACAGCAGTGGGCACTGGATATACAACTAGGTCACTGAAGGATGCAGTGGGCACAGTACAAGGTCACTGAAGGGTGCAGTGGGCACAGCAGTGGGCACTGGATATACAACTAGGTCACTGAAAGGATGCAGTGGGCACACAAGGATGTCACACTGTGTAATGAGATGCTTATATGCCAGCGAGCGAGCAGTGGGCACTGGGCACGGCACAAGGTCACTGACAGAATGAATGAACAGCGCTGGCAGAGAGTGGCGGTGCCGGCGGTGTGACTGGCTGCCTGCAAATAGTACAAGTGAAGTGTATAACTGTCACTGAAATAATATACAAGTGTGTAATGAGATGCTTATATGCCAGCGAGCGAGCAGTGGGCACGGCACAAGGTCACTGACAGAATGAATGAACAGCGCTGGCAGAGAGTGGCGGCGCCGGCGGTGTGACTGGCTGCCTGCAAATAGTACAAGTGTATAACTGTCACTGGAATATACAAGTGAACACTGCAGCTGCACTAACCTGCCTGCCTGCACTACATACAGATAATCCCCACTCCCACTACACTGACTACACTGCAGCACTGAACCTGCCTGCACTACACACAGTTAAATAATCACTACCACTCCCACTACACTACACTGACTACAACTAACTACAGCAATCACTCACTGACTAGCTAACTGTGTACAGTATAAGAGCAGTGTTAGCAAAAAAAACGCTTTGTTTTTAACACAATAAATGCACTTGCTCAAACAACAATGGCCTGGAGATAATCCTCTCAGCAACACAGTCTAGCAAGGACAGAGCTTTTCCATCATGGCCGCCGCTTTATATTCAGGAGGGGAGGGCATAGCTCCCCTCCTGTGATTGGTTGCTAGGGCCTGGCTGGGGCCCTCTGATTGGCCTGCAATGTGTCACTTCCGCATAGTTTGACGCATTTCCGCTAACCACGACTTCAGCGCCGGGTTTCACGAGCGTGAATGCGGATTTCTGTCCGCACTCACGCGAAGCCGAAGCAGATTTTCGTAGTTGAAAATCTATTCACGGCTTAGCGTGTCCGAGGCGGAATGCGTAAAAATGGTCGTGAATCCACGCGTAAGCGTGATCACGACCTGGCGGTGAGCACCACTGAATCCTACCATAGTCATAGTCTAATGTCCTACCATATTAATATTATGTATTTATATAGCACTGACATCTTATGCAGCACATTACAGAGTACATAGTCATGTCACTGACTGTCCTCAGAGACGCTCACAATCTAATCCCTGTCATAGTCATAGCCTAATGTCCTAACATATTATTATTATGTATTTATATTGCATTGACATCTTCTGCAGCATGTTACAGAGTACATAGTCATGTCACTGATTGTCCTAGGAGGAGCTCACACTCTAATCCTACCATAGTCCTAGTCTAATGTCCTACCATATTATTATTATTATTATGTATTTATATAGCACTGACATCTTCTGCAGCACTGTACAGAGTACATAGTCATGTCACTGACTGCCCTCAGAGGAGCTCACAATATAATCCTACCATAGTCATAGTGTAATGTCCTACCATATTATTATTATGCATTTATATAGCACTGACATCTTCTGCAGCACATTGCAGAGTACATAGTCATGTCACTGACTGTCCTCAGAAGAGCTCACAATCTAATCCCTGTCATAATCTAATGTCCTACCATATTATTATTATTATGTATTTATATAGCACTGACATCTTCTGCAGCACATTACAGAGTACATAGTCATGTCACTGACTGTCCTCAGAGGAGCTCACAATCTAATCCCTGTCATAGTCATAGTCTAATGTCCTACCATATTATTATTATGTATTTATATAGCACTGACATCTTCTGCAGCACTGTACAGAGTACATAGTCACGTCACTGACTGTCCTCAGAGGAGCTCACAATCTAATCCCTGCCATAGCCATAGACTAATATTTTCACTATAGGATTGTTTGGGGGAGACCAGTTGACTTGTATGTTTTTGTACCAGTATCTTTTGAAGATGTAGGAGAATATGAAGTATCTGAATGAAATCTGAGGGCACTTATACCTTTTTTCCTATATTGGGGAACCTATACCTGGAGTGATACTGGGGGCCCCTATACCTGTACCTGGCTCCCTAACCAGGGGGCACCTATACCTGGCTACCTAAAACTCATAGCAAAAAAAGACTTCAAGTGATCTCCAGTACTATGATGATTACTGTAGGCAGTCCTGTGGAGCAGCTCACTATATACACCAGCCGGTAAAGAGGAACAATAACTGAGATCTGAGATGTGGCCGATGAAGAGGGTGTGGGCGCACTTGGGCAGCTCAGCCTCTGTTGGTGATAGACCTTGTCCCGGCCCTGTGGGTAATTAGTGGTTGTTTAGAGGAGAGAACAGATGTAAACAATTCACTTGGGAGGTGATCTGACAGCGGGTCTGCGGGCAATCTGATGGTGTGGGTGGGTGATCAGATTGCCTGCAAGGGACAGGTTAGGGGCTGATTGATGGGTGGCAGTGACAGGGGGTGATTGATGGGGGATTGACAGGTGATTGACAGGTGATCAGTGGGTTATTACAGGGAAGAACAGATGTAAATAATGCACTGGCAAATTGATAAAGGGGGATCTGAGGGCAATCTGAGCGTGTGGGCGGGTGATTGGGTGCCCGCAAGGGGCAGATTAGGGTCTAATCTGATGGCTAACAGTGACAGGTGGTGATAGGGGGTGATTGATGGGTAATTGATGGGTAATTAGTGGGTGTTTAGAGGAGAGAACAGATGTAAATAATGCACTTGGGAGGTGATCTGATGGCGGGTCTGCAGGCAATCTAATGGTGTGGGTGGGTGATCAGATTGCCCGCAAGGGGCGGGTTAGGGGCTGATTGATGGGTGGCAGTGACAGGTGGTGACAGGGGGTGATTAATGGGTGATTGGCAGGTGATTGATGGGTGATCAGTGGGTTATTACAGGGGGGTAGATGCATACAGTACACAGGGGTGGGGTCTGGGGGGTCTGGGGAGAATCTGAGGGGTGGGGGTGATCAGGAGCCCCCAGGGAGCAGTTTAGGGCATAAAAAAAATAGCGTTGACAGATAGTGACAGGAAGTGATTGAAGGGTGATTAGGGGGGTGATTGGGTGCATACAGTGGTCTGGGGGGTGGGCAGGGGGGGTCTGAGGGGTGTTGTGGGCAATCAGGGGGCAGGGGGGGGCAGATCAGTGTGTTTGGGTGCAGACTAGGGTGGCTGCAGCCTGCCCTGGTGGTCCCTCGAACAGTGGGACCACCAGGGCAGGAGGCAGCCTGTATAATACGCTTTGTATACATTAAAAAGCATATTATACGCTTTGCATGCGGCGATCGTGGGGTTAACAACCCACCGGCGCTTCCGAACGGCCGGCGGGTTGTTGTCGCGGGTGGGCGGAGCCAGTTGCCGGGGGAAGCGCGTGTCATCAGTGACGCAATCGCTCCCCGTGCATGCCGAAAGGATGCAACGCTGATGGGGGTATTGCGCTCCTTTTGGCGTCCACTTTGCCACCGCCCATCGGCTGTGGGAGGTCGGCAAGTGGTTAAACAAGCATGCAGATAATTTGTTTTGCAATGGGAGAAACAGAGGTGTGTGCATCTAACCAGTTTCACCTGACTTATATACTGGCTGCCTCAAGTCTATTGACTCATTCAAATTTGAAATTTAACTGACTCTCGTCTAATTAAAATGGCAAAGCGTTGCAAACTGCAATAGCCTACCAGTGGTGCAGGATCTAAGGCTAACCCCCTGACATTCCTGCAGGAGTTGGCCCACGCAAATACTTGCATCTCAACAGGGGCGCCGCGTGTAGGCCTCCTTGTACCCCAGGCCAGGCCGCGTCTGGGGAGTATACCGTTCATGCGTTCTTGCCCCCCCCTGTGGGGGGCAGTTGCGGCGCTCCCGGGCAGTGGATGCTTTGTGGGGGCGTTTGTGCTGCCCATCATTTCCTGGGGGTACAAGGAGGCCTACACGCGGCGCCCCTGTTGAGATGCAAGTATTTGCGTGGGCCAACTCCTGCAGGAATGTCAGGGAGTTAGCCTTAGATCCTGCACCACTGGTAGGCGATTGCAGTTTGCAACGCTTTGCCATTTTAATTAGACGAGAGTCAGTTAAATTTCAAATTTGAATGAGTCAATAGACTTGAGGCAGCCAGTATATAAGTCAGGTGAAACTGGTTAGATGCACACACCTCTGTTTCTCCCTTTGCAAAGCATGCAGATAATCTTGTCACATCTGACAATAATGTCAGAAACACCTGATCTGCTGCATGCTTGTTCAGAGTCTATGGCTAAAAGTACTAGAGGAAGAGGATTAGCAGGACAGCCAGATAACTGGTATTGCTTAACCCTTTCTGGACCAGCACCCTCTGCCCCCTTAAGGACCAGAGGGTGCTGGTCCAGCAAACCGCCGCTTCCCGACGAATCGCCGCAAGTTACCGTCGCTCCCGCCGTACACGCCGCTCTGTCCTCGCCGCAGGCTGCTCTCTCTGCCGTCGCTATGATGGCAGAGCGCTGTGCGCCGGTCAGGAGCCGCTTTCATTGGCTCCTGACCCTGTCATTCCATATAAGCCAATGGGAATGGCTTACATGAATGACAGGGCTAGGAGCCAATGAAAACGGCTCCTGCCCAGCTCACAGTGCTCTGCCATCATAGAGGCAGCAGGGCATCACATTGCGGCGGGGGCAGAGCCGGCCGAGCGACGCGGACGGGCTGGGGCGCGTGGTCAATGGGACGTAGAGTTTACGTCCGGTCAGGACCGCAGCGCACCCTGCCCGCCGTAGATTTATACTCGCTCGGTCCGCAGGTAGTTAAAAGAAAATAAATATGGCAGCCTCCATATCCCTCTTGCTTCAGTTTTCTTTAAGGGCCCTTTTCCACTAGCAATCGCTAGCGTTCACGCTGAACGCTAGCGATTGCTGAATCGAAAAAGCTAAAAATTTACCGGCGATTTCCCGACGTTTGCGGCCGCGATTTTGCTATGCTATGCACTGCATAGCAAAATCGCGGCAAAAGTCGCTCCGCGGCGCGATCGCGATCAAGTAAAAAATGAATCGCGGTAGTGGAAATTACCTACCGTGATTCCTATGTTAAAAAGCAAACCGTAGCGATTTTAAAATCACTAGCGGTTTGCGGTTTTGCGATTAAGCAGTCGCAAACGCCCTAGTGGAAAAGGGCCCTAAGTGGATAGCACTGCAAATTATGTAAACTACATAATGAATGTTACATAGTAACTCCCATTAAACACACAATGCATACATTGCTTGTATAACGCATGTAATGCTATTTGCATAGTGAGCATTACACAAACAATGAATGTGCTATTTACAGTATATATAATGCTCTCTTTGGGGCTGGTTCATGAAGCTTCACCAGCCATGTTTTAACCTATTTTTAATAAAGGAGCTGATTCATGTAGCTGCGGTAAAATCGCGTCAAAATTGCAGTGATCACGATTGTTTTTTACAAAAAAACGTGATCGCAGCAATGTTGACTCGATTTTACCGCTATTGTAATGTAAGTCAATGGATGCATTTTTTTTAAAACGGAAACGACTCGAAAAATGCTTTTTGGTGTGTCAGGGCCTTTTTGTAACTACCTCCGTAATTGTAAGCATCAACACAGCTTTCTGCTGGTGAGTATGTGGTACATGGAGTATGTGTTAGTGGCTTTGCGAGGTTATTTTTGAGATTTTATCTGGCCCCATAGGAGTAGTTTTATAGGTGTTTCTAGTCTATAAGTAGATTGATACATAGAATACTTTCTTGTAGCGTTACTGGCGTTACTTAGCTTTGACACTGGTGTATCTGACTCCACAGAATTATGCAACTTTTTGTATACTAATAGCGTTGACTTTTAATTAACCATAGGGATAGTAGATAGATGTATTCTGAGTTGACAACATTTGGGTGACTGGTGTGTAGTGGGTCTTTGTTTATGAGAATGCAAAGGGTCAGTTACTTTTGCTGGACTATGTGGACTGGCAATGGTTTCTAGTCTGAACTCTGAACTACCTGCAGAATTCCAGCCTGCAAAAGGGCAAGGGATTAATAAGTAATGGGAGTGAACACTCCGGAAACTGCTTTTCTATTTAATAATGTACCATCTTGAGTTCACTTCCAGTTTATAAAGAACATATGGTGGTGGAATGGGGATAAGTAAAGATGTGAATCCACTTGGGCCTTACAATGTGATCTTACTGCTGGATGACAGCTTTTTGTTCCTTCTTCTGTATCAAACAAAAAGCAGTGACGCTGCTTAAAGGTACGAGTATTAAAGGCACATTTTATTGGTTCACTAGTCAAATCATAGGACAATGTTAAAAAATACAATTAAAATCAAGGGCCCATCTGCGGAGCCCTCCCACACATGCATAATTACTGAATCACTCACTCCTTCACATTCATTCTGGTGCTGGTACCATAAGTTTCTGTAGTCTTCAGAGAAAGGGGGAAGGAGATCAACCAGCCATAAGGTCGGGATATTCCATGTAAAGACTCTCAGTCTCTCTCTGCCTCCATAGCAGTAAATAATATGCTCTCACAATTTCTGGATCACAGGCTTTATCTGTTTGAGCTGCAGTAAACTTCCTCCAGTCTTCGGACCGGTATCACTCACAGCAAGTAATCGATGTATCTTTAACAGGTGTCTGCTGCCGGGTTAGCTGCCACCAAGCGCACATTCATTTGAAGGTCAAGCGTGCGTAGAGTTGAGCCGAAATTTTCGTAATTTCGCATTACTATAATTACGCATGCGAAATTTGCGATTACGATGCGAAATTAGCGTAGCGTAATTGCCATTAAAATCGTAATTGAAAATACCGTAAGCGTAAATTTCAACGCGAAATTTCGCGTTTCGTTCATGCCGTAATTTCGCATTAAACGCTACCGTAATTTCGCGTTAAACCATAACGCTCCGTATAATATAAAAAAGCCACCGACTTTAAGGGTTAATAGCAAAGCCCCCTTAAATGCTAAGAGCCTCAAATTTGGAGAATATATTAAGGAGGTCAGGAGGAATAAGACGTCAAACAAAAAACATAGATTTTGCTCCGTGCACAAGAGTAGCTTTAAGGATTAGACATGGAGTGCAAAAGGCCAATTCAGTTGCAACAGATCATCCAAAAAGAAAAAAAGAGGGCCTTGCACATCACTAAAACTTCACTTTTAATGAATCCAAGTAAAAAGGCATACATTACATCTCCATTGGAAGAGGAAAAGAGAGGTACAGGCAGTATAGGGAGGTCGACAGCCGTTTCGCGCCGGTTATGTATAGTGGCGCATCATCAGGACAACCACCCCCTATGTCATCTCCCCTTAAATACATATAAAATATGTGACTCACCCTATGGGAGCAGCCGCCATCCATTAGCCCTGGGTGTGCCATTGATGCATGGGACGCACGCCAACTAACACCGCCGTGCAGCCTGAAACTTCCTTGCGGTGGAACGCATCCCCGGAAGTCGACGTCACGTAAGTACGGCGTCTAGAGTGGCTCACAGTGTCGGGTCAAAGCGTCAAGTATGACGCTACATGTCCTCGCAAGCGTATTCCGTAAGGGAGAACTCGCCACCAGAGGGCAGTGAGGAGCTATATAGCTATACACTCTAATTCATATGGCCACCCAGGCTAAATAGTCAGTCCCTCCGCTGCCATCTAGTGTCCAAATGTAAAATTACATCCAAAAGATACCTCAATATGGCAGCAGATAGACTTCCATTCATATTAAAGATGGGAAGTGCTCACAGATTACACAGATTACACCATTGTCCTGAAAATTAGACATAGAAATCTCCCAAAAATACATTGAATTATTAAGGCCAGTCCATCTCCCTGGGGAGGGGGAGGAAAAAGGAAAAATATTCCATATTGGTATAAATTATGTATATGAACATTCACTGCATACTCACCCCCCACATGAGACGGACCAGTCTACAGGACCCAAGGTGATTCTGTATGGGCAACAGAACTATTAAAAACCTTTAAAGAGAAACAACAAGAAAAGGATACTAATAACAATTTAAAACAGAAAATATCTCAGATGAATACAGCCAAATTATTCCTTTCATTAAGGCCCAAAGGTCCAACTGCATCGAAGTAAGAGATCCAGTAACTCTCTCTCTGCAAAAGCCTGCAATGCCAGTCACCCCCTCTTTTATCACATCCCACTTGTTCTAAACCTAGGAATCTCAGTTTGGTCACATCACTATTATGGACCTCCCGCATGTGTTCTATAACCCTAGGGCAACCCTCTCCGCTATGGACTGACCTGCAATGGGCCTGGTATCTATCCTTAAGCATATTCGTGGTCTCTCCCACATAAATATGCCTACAAGGACATACGAGTGCATAGACCAGGCCTCTTGTACGACAGTTGATAAATTGTTTTATCTTGCATGTCCGCCCAAAGCGGGTAAAAGTATCACCCAATTCAATAAAATTACAGCAGGAACACCTTTGGCATCTGAAATTTCCTTTGGGACGATTAGAACCTAGCCAACATGAGGTTTGTGGACTAATAAATTCACTTTGTGAAAGTTTATCCTTTAGATTTGGAGCTCGTTTGTAAGAGATACAGGGATAAAGGGTACTTCTCGATCTCAACATTTTATCCTGTTGGATAATCCACCAGTTTTTCCTAATCGTTTTTTGAACACACTGAAACATAGGTGAATATGAAAAGTGCATAAAAAATCTCTCTTGTGAAACAGAGCTGCCAGGCCTCTCAGTATGTGTTAACAGTGAGCTTCTATCTCTACTAGCAGCCCTAGTAAATGCCCGCTTTATTTCATGAGATTGATACCCTCTTTGCTCTAACCTTAATCGCAAATCTTCTGCCTGCTCTATAAAATCCTCCCAACAACTGGCGTTTCTACGTAACCTCAAAAATTGCCCATAAGGAACCCCTCTAAGAGTGGAGGTGGGATGGTAGCTTTTAGCACTAAGTAGGGAGTTAACAGCCATCTTTTTCCTATAAGTTTTAGTCAATATCACCCCCTCCTGCAATTTAATATCCAAATCTAAAAAATCCAGTTGTTGATCGCCCCAGGTATAAGTGAAGGACATGTTGACATCATTGGACCCAATATAATCCATGAACAATTTAAATTCCTCCTGTGGCCCATCCCATATGATAAGAATATCATCTATATAGCGGATCCAGAGTTTTATCCGATCCAGGAACCCATTCCTCGATGAGTAAATGTGATCCGCCTCCCAGCGGCCCATAAAGAGGCCAGCATAGGTGGGGGCCACAGGGCTCCCCATCGCCGTGCCGACCTCCTGATGGTACCACTGTCGGTCAAAGAGGAATGAGTTCCTGGTTAGGACAAACTCCAGACCCGCCATGACGAACCACTGCAAGGGCTCATCGTTGATAACTTCAGGGACGAAGGATTCTATAGCTCTTAAACCATCTGGATGGCAAATTCTACTATAGAGGGAAACCACATCTATAGAAGCAAGATGGTACCCAGGTTGCCACTCAAAGGTGCCCAAGACATTTAGTACCTCTGTGGTGTCCCCAACATAAGATGGCAAGGATCTAAGCAGGGGTCTCAATTGAAAATCAACAAATTGGGATAGTGACTCTGTCAATGATCCAATTGCCGAGACAATTGGGCGGCCCGGTGGGTTATTCAAGGTTTTATGTATCTTAGGGATACAATACCACACCGGGCTGCGGGGAAACGGGGGAAGCAGCTTGTTTGCCCCAGTTCTATCTAGAGCGCCATCCTCAACTCCCTTTTGTAACAATTTCTTTAGCTCCCTAGTGTATTGTACAGTTGGATCTATTAGGCAATCTTGAATACGTAGACCTATCATCCAGTTGTCGCAGACATTCCTTCTTATATTGGTCAGTTGCTAGTATCACCACCCCTCCCCCCTTGTCAGCCTCCTTTATGGTAAGATCAGTCCTGGATTGTAACCATCTCAGAGCCTTTAACTCTTGACGTGACAGATTTAAAGCATCCCTAGGGTAGATTAATGCTTTACAGTCCTCCAAAACTTTAGAGTAGAACAATTCCACTGAACCACCCGGTATAGTTGGGGGATTGAAGACTGATCTATTTCCTATATTAAAGGGGAGTCTGCGATCTATCTCTACTATATTGGGGGTATGGGCTCCTGAAAGTTCACAGAGATCTCTTAGTGTTTCACGCTCCCAGTGATGTTCAGAAGAGCCGACCAGCAAAGGTACAGTTCTAAAGTCCATGTCATGCGATTGGTTTGGCAGTCTCTCCTTATTGGCAAAAAATCTATGCAAAGATAGTTTTCTCGTATTCAAAAACAGTTCCTGTTCAAACCTCACAAAATCAAAATCCACCGTGGGACAAAAATTTAGGCCTTTGTTCAGAAGGGAATACACTGCATCGCTTAATTCGACCCCTGACAGATTATAAACTTTTATTTCTTCCGGTTTCTCTCTGACCGTCTCGGTTGTGGTTTGGTCCACGAGACCTGTTTCAGAATGCTCTTGTGATTTGCGTTTGCCTCTCCTGACCTTCCTCTTTCTAAAGGGGCCTCATCTTCTGAGGATGATCCCAGATGTCTCATAGAGGCATGTGAGCTATTGGGTGAGCTATCAGGTGAAGATCTTCCCAGACTGTTTCCAGAGGGATTACGTCTCCTCCTCCCCTTATTTCTCCTATTGGGGCTCCAATGAGATCTTTCCTTTTTCCAGGAGAAGACCTGATGCTGCTCATAGTCCACCCGGTCCCGGGCAAATTTGATATTTTTATCCTTTTTAATCTGCTCCTGAATCGGGGTCAGTCGTAATTCGAACTTGGTGATTAACAGATTTAAGCTATCCTGATCAGTCAGGGCCTCTATCGATTTCTTAATATTTTCCATCTCATCCAAAATCTCTTGGTAGTCAATTTCGTTCTCCTCAATCACCAAGTCCTGGTATAGCAATACACATTTATCAAATAAGGCATCGCACTTTGTCTTTGCAGAGGGGCGGACTTTTGACTGAGTTAAATGTTTATAAAATCGTATCCCTCGTGGGGCTCTCCCTACTGCCTTGTATTTTTTTAAGGTCACCTTGGGTCCTGTAGACTGGTCCATCTCATGTGGGGGGTGAGTATGCAGTGAATGTTCATATACATAATTTATACCAATATGGAATATTTTTCCTTTTTCCTCCCCCTCCCCAGGGAGATGGACTGGCCTTAATAATTCAATGTATTTTTGGGAGATTTCTATGTCTAATTTTCAGGACAATGGTGTAATCTGTGTAATCTGTGAGCACTTCCCATCTTTAATATGAATGGAAGTCTATCTGCTGCCATATTGAGGTATCTTTTGGATGTAATTTTACATTTGGACACTAGATGGCAGCGGAGGGACTGACTATTTAGCCTGGGTGGCCATATGAATTAGAGTGTATAGCTATATAGCTCCTCACTGCCCTCTGGTGGCGAGTTCTCCCTTACGGAATACGCTTGCGAGGACATGTAGCGTCATACTTGACGCTTTGACCCGACACTGTGAGCCACTCTAGACGCCGTACTTACGTGACGTCGACTTCCGGGGATGCGTTCCACCGCAAGGAAGTTTCAGGCTGCACGGCGGTGTTAGTTGGCGTGCGTCCCATGCATCAATGGCACACCCAGGGCTAATGGATGGCGGCTGCTCCCATAGGGTGAGTCACATATTTTATATGTATTTAAGGGGAGATGACATAGGGGGTGGTTGTCCTGATGATGCGCCACTATACATAACCGGCGCGAAACGGCTGTCGACCTCCCTATACTGCCTGTACCTCTCTTTTCCTCTTCCAATGGAGATGTAATGTATGCCTTTTTACTTGGATTCATTAAAAGTGAAGTTTTAGTGATGTGCAAGGCCCTCTTTTTTTTTTTTTTTCTTTTTCTTTTTCTTTTTGGATGATCAGGAGGAATAAGAGGAACATTTTTTTTTTCAAAAATACCTTATAGTTTTTGAGAAAATCGATGTTAAAGTTTCAAAGTAAAAATGTATACATTTAAAAACCCGCCGACTTTAACGGTTAATAGCAAAGCCTACTTAAAGTTTAGGAACACCACATTCCTAGGGTATATTAAGGGGATCAGTGGGAATAAGAGGAAAACATTTTTTTCAAAAAGACCTTATAGTTTTTGAGAAAATCGATTTTTAAATTTCAAGGGCAAAAATGTCTTTTAAATGCGGAAAATGTCAGTTTTTTTTGCACAGGTAACAATAGTGTATTATTTTCATAGATTCCCCCAAGTGGGAAGAGTTTTACTTACTTCGTTCTGAGTGTGGGAAATATAAAAAAAAACGACGTGGGGTCCCCCCTCCCAGACCTCTTTAACCCCTTGTCCCCCATGCAGGCTGGGATAGCCAGAATGCGGAGAACCGGCCGCGTGGGGCTCCGCACCCTGACTATACCAGCCCGCATGGTCCATGGATTGGGGGGTCTCGGAAGGGGAGGGGCAGCCAAGCTTTCCCCTCCCCCTCCGAGCCCTTGTCCAATCCGAGGACAAGGGGCTCTTCTCCACCTCCGATGGGCGGTGGAGGTGGAGGCCGCGATTTCCTGGGGGGGGGGGGTCATGGTGGAATCTGGGAGTCCCCTTTAAAAAGGGGTCCCCCAGATGCCCACCCCCCCTCCCAGGAGAAATGAGTATGGAGGTACTTGTACCCCTTACCCATTTCCTTTAAGAGTTAAAAGTAAATAAACACACAAACACATAGAAAAAGTATTTTAATTGAACAAAAAACATAACCACGAAAAAAGTCCTTTAATATTCTTAATTAACCATTAATACTTACCTGTCCCTTTAAATAAATGATCCCACGCAATATCCTTGGAAATGTTCTATCAGTTACAATGTAACAATGTTATTACAATGTAACAACTTTGTTACATTGTAACTACGCCGCACCAGACGTCACTCGCCGCTCACCCGCCGCACGGACCCGACAGAGCTCTGAGCTATATAGCTCAGAGCTCTCTAAGCATCTTTGTATTTGGGCTCCAAGGAGCCCCAATGGTCCTTAGCAGACCGTGCAGGACGCTAAGTCCCCGCCGGCTCCGCTGCCCTCCCCGCCTCTCCCACATGTCACCCACATGTCACCAACATGTGGGTGACATGTGGGTGACATGTGGGCGGGGTGGACAGCGGGAGCTGCGGGGACTTAGCGTCCTGCACGGACTCGTATGCGGCGGGTGAGCGGCGAGTGACGTCGGGTGCGGCGTAGTTACAATGTAACAAAGTTGTTACATTGTAATAACTTTGTTACATTGTAACTGATAGAAAATTTCCGAGGATATTGCGTGGGATCATTTATTTAAAGGGACAGGTAAGTATTAATGGTTAATTAAGAATATTAAAGGACTTTTTTCGTGGTTATGTTTTTTGTTCAATTCTTTTTCTATGTGTTTGTGTGTTTATTTACTTTTAACTCTTAAAGGAAATGGGTAAGGGGTACAAGTACCTCTATACTCATTTCTCCTGGGAGGGGGGGGTGGGCATCTGGGGGACCCCTTTTTAAAGGGGACTCCCAGATTCCACCATGAACCCCCCCCCCCCAGGAAATCGCGGCCTCCACCTCCACCGCCCATCGGAGGTGGAGAAGAGCCCCTTGTCCTTGGATTGGACAAGGGCTCGGAAGGGGAGGGGAAAGCTTGGCTGCCCCTCCCCTTCCGAGACCCCCCAATCCATGGACCATGCGGGCTGGTATAGTCAGGGTGCGAAGCCCCACGCGGCCGGTGCTCCGCATTCTGGCTATCCCAGCCTGCATGGGGGACAAGGGGTTAAAGAGGTCTGGGAGGGGGGACCCCACGTCGTTTTTTTTTATATTTCCCACACTCAGAACGAAGTAAGTAAAACTCTTCCCACTTGGGGGAATCTATGAAAATAATACACTATTGTTAACTGTGCAAAAAAAACTGACATTTTCCGCATTTAAAAGACATTTTTGCCCTTGAAACTTAAAAATCGATTTTCTCAAAAACTATAAGGTCTTTTTGAAAAAAAAAATTTTCCTCTTATTCCCACTGATCCCCTTAATATACCCTAGGAATTTGGTGTTCCTAAACTTTAAGCAGGCTTTGCTATTAACCGTTAAAGTCGGCAGGTTTTTAAATGTATACATTTTTACTTTGAAACTTTAAAGAGTAACTGTCAGGCTGCAGAAGCTAATTTAAACCTCTATTCTCCTGTGTTAAACAGTTTAGACAGAAGCCAAAAAGACATTACTAAAGATAAAAATCTCTCTTACATTTAATGTGTGCTTATCAGCAAAGCTAAGCTCCTAAGGAGGACGCAAGCCGCATTCCATACTGCAAAGCATTCTAGGGCCCTCCCCTCGGCTGCTAAGGAGAAGACGGGATCAAGTTTCAGCAGCTTCTAACTCAGTCCAGCCACAGCACAGATAAATCTCCGGGAAGAGTACTCTGCAGGAGTCCGCTATTGTTCCTAGCCACATGGCTCATTAATATTCACTGCACACTGTGTTATTCTGTACGAGCTCCTCTGTGAATAGGGAAGCAGGCAGGACACGACGACACATTTGGCTTCACAAACATGGAACCTGCCATGGGCTGTCAGGAGCATCATTCTCTGCATATACTATATACAAATTCTGTGAAATCCAAACATGGACAGTGAAATGCATATGTAATGTAAGTACAGCCAATCTTTAGCTACTGATATATGTGTTTATTTTCTCTGAGACCTTATACCTAACAGCTCCTCTTTAACATCGATTTTTCTCAAAAACTATAAGGTATTTTTGAAAAAAAAAATGTTCCTCTTATTCCTCCTGATCTCCTTAATATATTCTCCAAATTTGAGGCTCTTAGCATTTAAGGGGGCTTTGTTATTAACCCTTAAAGTCGGCGGCTTTTTTATATTATACGGAGCGTTACGGTTTAACACGAAATTACGGTAGCGTTTAATGCGAAATTACGGCATGAACAAATACCCATTGTAATGCGAAAATTACGCTTACGCGAAATTTCGCGAAATCCTTCTTCATTACGATTATGTACTTACGGCCATAATCGTAATTACACTAATTACGCGAAATTTCGCGAAATCGTAATTAGGTCATTACGCTCATCTCTAAGCGTGCGCACTGTGCAAACAGTTTAGAGGTGTCACACATATATCTCTGAGAAAGCCATTTATTTGTTTGTAGAATCTGTCTTCTGTATCAACCACTGTTTAGATTTTAGTCGGGTATCACATATTTTATCCATAACTGACATATCATATGAGGTGTCTCACAACCTCAAAAGTCTTTCTCTGGGCCAGTGATTGACAACATTCCCATCCAAATCATACACAGATGAAACCAAGTGGTACAATACACATTTAAATTAATACCGGGGATGAGTATTATTTTTTTGCCTATGTATTGATTACCTGTTTGTTTTACGCACAACGTAATTCATTGTTTTGCACCGATTTTGTGCAATGAAATTTTTTTGGAGTAAACTAACTAAAAATTAAGCAACAAACACATGTGCGCATCTAAGTTGTTGGGTGATGTTCATCTCTTGTAAGGTAGTAACCTCCTTTAACCTTCCTGGCGGTAAGCCCGAGCTGAGCTCGGGCTATGCCGCCGGAAGGCACCGCTCAGGCCCCGCTGGGCCGATTTGCATAATTTTTTTTTTGCTGCACGCAGCTAGCACTTTGCTAGCTGCGTGCAGTGCCCGATCGCCGCCGCTACCCGCCGATCCGCCGCTATCCGTCGCGCCGCAGCCGCCCCCCCCAGACCCCGTGCGCTGCCTGGCCAATCAGTGCCAGGCAGCTCTATGGGGTGGATCGGAATCCCCTTTGACGTCACGACGTCGGTGACGTCATCCCGCCCCGTCGCCATGGCGACGGGGGAAGCCCTCTGGGAGATCCCGTTCTTTGAACGGGATCTCCGGATCTCCGATCGCCGGCGGCGATCGGAGGGGCTGGGGGGATGCCGCTGAGCAGCGGCTATCATGTAGCGAGACTTTGTCTCGCTACATGAAAAAAAAAAAAAATTTTAAAAAAAAGATTTGCTGCCCCCTGGCGATTTTTTAGCAAACCGCCAGGAGGGTTAATCCCAAGCATTTCTAGTCTTCAAAACCTATAGTTGTCCGTAATTTACGAGTTCATAAAAGGGATGGGGGCTTTTTTATCAGTAGATTTTTTTTAAACATATTTTATTTCAAAATTTTTAAAACATACAAACAAAACCCTGTAGCACTGAAGGTACATTTGTCACACAACAGATATGACATCTTGTTATCAAAATTAACAGACCATTTGCCCACAACCTTTACCCACCGCATCACCATCTCCAATTAAAACTTTGGCATCAACCATCCCAAGCTTTGAATGCTATGGATTGTAAAGACTTTTACATTATGTCATGTGCCCAACCTTGAGTTTCCCTAGGGTACCTTGAAGGTCCCTCACAGCATACCATTCTGTATACATGAAGGAGGTAACTATACACTTTATTTCCTCCAAAGTGAAGTGTTACATTTTTCCCGCCTTTTAAAGAGTTTTTTTTGTCATCCTTGCTTTATGAAGACTGGTTTCCAGCTGGTCCGGATGAAATATGTGTAATAATTCCCCTTTAAGATCCCAGGTTGTGGGTGCACTCTGGTAAATCCACTTGTTATATATCACTTTTCTTGCTGTTATCAGCATAAGATGTGTTAATTGGGGAACAACCTTCTTCTTTTCATGGGCATCCGTGCCACCAGGTGGCTCCCAGTAGTTAAACAAGTACAGTTGGACATCATACGGTATATCACACTTACCGTATATACTCGCATATAGGCCGAATTTTTGAGCACAAAAAATGTGCTGAAAAGTCACCCCCTCGGCCTATATGCGAGTCACCTGTTAGTGTCTGTGGTGGGATTTATCATGGGGCTCAGCGGTGATTCTGAGCAGGCTTGCTGTGCCTGCAGCGACGGTTTTCTAGTGATCGGGCCGAAGAGGAGCGCACAGAGAACATCTGATGACAGATCCCATGCCCGGGGAGAGCAGATCAGCTGCTGTGATACAGAGCGAGCCTGCAGTGCAAGATGCTTCCAGCTGATCGGGGCTGCACGGAGTTCCGCTGATGAGAGGGAGCGATTACATGCCCGGGGGTGTGCGGATTAGCGGCGATCGGATGCCAGGGGAGATCAAAGCAAGAGCAATGATTGGCCACCCAGAGAGTCACAGCAGGAGCGCTCCTCCATGTACATAATCTCGCGCTTCCTGCTGTCTCTGCACCTTGCGACCCCATTGGCTATACTATACCAGCCAATGGGGTCGTAAGGTGCAGAGACAGCAGGAAGCGCGAGATTATGTACATGGAGGAGCGCTCCTGCTGTGACTCTCTGGGTGGCCAATCATTGCTCTTGCTTTGATCTCCCCGGGCATCCGATCGCCGCTAATCAGCACACCCCCGGGCATGTAATCGCTCCCTCTCATCAGCGGAACTCCGTGCAGCCCCGATCAGCTGGAAGCATCTTGCACTGCAGGCTCGCTCTGTATCACAGCAGCTGATCTGCTCTCCCCGGGCATGGGATCTGTCATCAGATGTTCTCTGTGCGCTCCTCATCGGCCCCGATCACTAGAAAAACGTCGCTGCAGGCACATCATCAGTATGCTCTGTCGAACTCACCAATCCACTGCATTCTGTGAGGAAGGGTATGTACGGTGGTTCGTTTTACTCTGGGAGAGTACACTTTTTCAAAACTGTGATTGTTTAATAATTCAGCTCTTTTTCTTGGGGTAGGGGGTAACTACTAATCACACTGTCCCACAGCAAAATGTGGATGGGTTTTCCATAGAACATGTCCTTCCATGCAGATCAGGGTGGCTCCCATACTCTCATACTAGTGTGCTTTAGCAGGACTCTATATGCTAATTAATGAGTGGTATGAATGGACTTGGTACTGGTGGTATGAGTGTAGGCAGGAGTTATCTGCTACACAACTCATTTGTGTTGCTTCTCTCAGCACCACAAAAGTAAACATTTGCGCTAACAAGTGTTGAAGCAAAGAAAAGTGAGTAGGGGGTTGGGAGGGGAAGTCTCAGGAGCTGCTACATTTCCTATCCTCGGCTTATATGCGAGTCAGTCATTTTTCCTGGTTTCTGGGGTAATTGTTGGGGTCGGCTTATATGCGAGTCGGCTTATATGCGAGTATATACGGTACACAACTTGTTAATATACTGCTGAACCCTTTTCCAGTAGACCTATATGACCCCACATTCCCATAAGAAATGAAATAAGGCAGCCTTGGAAAATCCGTAATTAGGACAACGGGGTGTACATGTGATGGTCAAACCTTATACTTTATATTAAACCCATATTTAGCTCAATAGATCATTTTATAGTATGACTCTCGCCAATTGTCACTCAACATTAGTTGACTACATTGTTACCCTGAATTATGTGTTCTACCTTCAGTAGATTTTAATACTGTACTAATCCTGGATTTTTAATCATATTTCACATTAATACAAATTGCTACATTAAATACGATATGTTAAGTTAATGTTGTTAAAACCCAACTAAAGCTATAATTATAAAAGGCAGAATATTTGTCATGTAATTACTATGTCTACCAATTCTGTATGTTGTACTAATGTCTATATTAAGTGTACAGTATACCATTGTCCTTGTTTCTTACTTTGTACAGCACTACTGAATATGTTGGCACTTTATACATTAATTATAATAATGATGATGCAATTCTATAAAAAGCTGAGAAACTAAGGTAGGTAGGAGTGGGGTGAGGTGAGATGAGGTACATTACACCCCATAGCACTCAAAACACTGCATTTTCCAATCAACAGGCCAGCCAGTGACGATTCCTTTACGAACACAGCATATTTTTTTCAAACTGTCGTGGCTTTTTAAAAATTATTATTATTATTATTATTATTATTATTATTATTATTATTATTATTATAATAATGTGATACTCAGAGTTTTAACAACAACGTTCCATTGGCATTCCAGTGCTACTCTTCCATAAAGCTAAGATAAGTGAAATATATGGATAGTTAAAGGACACCCGAAGTGAAAATAAACTAATGAAATAAACAATTGTATCTATCTTCCTTCTCCTAAAAATGACTTTAACATATTCCACCATTTTATTTTGTTTAAATCAACTTTATTTACGTTTTAACTGTTTTATTGTTTTTGCTCAATGACCCATTCATTGAAATATGCCAGAGCTAAACTCTATGAACTATTGACCCTTTCTATCTCTTTCCTGATCTCAGAAGCTATTTTCTGCTAGGAAAGTGTTTTATAGTTGGAATTTCTTATCAGTGAGGGTCACACTGTAGTCACTTCCTGTCAGGATTGAGTTAGCCACTTACATACCTGATATTTTACTCTTTCAGGCAGAGAAAGAAAAAAAAGGAACACAGCATAGCTATTTGTACTGTACATACCCATGTCTATCTCATCATGTCACATGTCACTTCGGGTATCCTTTAAAATATGTGTATTTTCTGCAACCTTAGCCGTACCCATACACTAGACAATATTTATGCCCAATTATAGGTTAAACGCAACAAAAAAAGTCGGATTTGGCAGAAATTGTACGGCACAGCTGCTTCACAGCACCGCGATCAATCTGCAGGAAATATTCCATTAGTTGGTATAGGTGATTTTTGCTACTATCAACCAGCAATCTTGGTCAAATTTGTTGATTACAGGTCAAGTACGTGTCAGTCAGTGCCAGGTTTGAATAGTGTATGGGTAACTTAAAGGCAGGGCTGGTTCTAGACTTTTTGCTGACTAAGGCAAACTTATGAGGATGTCGCCCGCCGCCCCCCCCCTCCCCCACAATTTGGAATGATTGCACAGCACCCAACAATTAAGTAAAAGTTTGCGAACCGCAATAGACTTCAATGGGGAGGCGAACTTTGAAAAATAGGAAAAAATATGCTGGCCACAAAAGTGATGGAAAACATGTTTCAAGGTGTCTAACACCTGGAGGGGGGCATGGCGGAGTGGGATACATGCCCAAAGTCCCGGGGAAAAATCTGGATTTGACGCAAAGCAGCGTTTTAAGGGCAGAAATCACATTGAATGCTAAATTGCAGGCCTAAAGTGCTTTTAAACATCTTACATGTGTATACATCAATCAGGGAGTGTAATTAGAGTACTGCTTCACACTGACACACCAAACTCACTGTGTAATGCACCACAGCTGTTTGCGTAGTGACGGCCGTGCTGGACTGGTGCGCAACATGGCCAGAGTGCAGGCCGTGGCAGTTTTCCAGCCCATATGGTCGCCGGGCTGTGGTAGCTCAATGATAGAACAGTGACTGTCCAGCTGATCAAATTTGGTCTGTCCACAATGAAGCAGCGACCTTATTATCTTCTTGTATGTAGGTAGGCATAGGTAGGAGTCCCAGTATAGGTAGGTAGGCATAGGTAGGTGTCCCAGTATAGGTAGGTAGGCATAGGTAGGTCCCCTAGTATAGGTAGGTAGGTAGGTAGGTAGGTGTCCCCGTATAGGTAAGTAGGTGCCCCAGTAGTTAGGTAGGCATAGGTAGGTGTCCCAGTATAGATAGTTAGGCAGGGCCTGGCTGGCACAGTAATAACAATTACCAAGGTCCAGCTGCAACAGATAGGGCTGTATAATGTCAGTGTCAGTGAGCAACACACACAAAAAAAACATATCAGGAGAACATTAGAGCTCTCAAAAGAGCTGTTGAGGGGTGCTATTTTAGCAATAACAATCAGCCAGGAGCAAGCCAAGAGCCTTACTAATCTTTCCCTAGGAGAAAAAATCTGCAGCAGCTCTCCCTAGCCTGTCTATTTGCAGCAGGCACACGAGTGAGTGTCATAGCCAGCGAGCCTGCCTTAAATAAGGGGGGTGGGGCTCCAGGGCTTAGTGTAGCCTGAATGGCTACAATGTGCCTGCTGACTGTGATGCAGAGGGTCAAAGTTGACCCTCATAGTGCATTATGGGGCGAATTGAACTTCCGTAAAAGTTCGCCTGGTGCAGGCGAATGCGAACCCCCAAAGTTCGCCTGGAACCGTTCGCCGGCGAACCGTTCGCTACATCTCTATACACAGCACATCACCTCCTAATATAAATGTAGCTCACCTCTGACACAGGATTATCCCTCCTCTTTCCAGTACAGCATGGGGTCAGTACAGACACATGACAACAAGCTGCTTGCTGCAGGGCAGTGATATACAGTATACAAGGAAGGACATAAAGAGGAGTGGGTGGGCTTTGCAGAATAATAAAAGATATGAGCTTAGTTAGGTCAGGTAAGAGATTGTGCTCTTCCATTGTTTACACAGTCAGAATATAGTCCAGCACCTAAAAGAATGGTCAATGAGTAGTTGCAGCATGGACTTCCTCCTTGGATTAGTAATAAGACAAACGTTGCTATACAATACTGTAGGCATCCAGCTAAGGGAAGTCCCAGTGAGACCTTATATATGTTTGTCTTGGAAACATATGTAAGGGCTTTAAATAATTTGAGGGAGGCTGAAAATTGGGAGGTGGTGCTATGTGCATGATTATAGCCAAGTGAAAGGTAGATAGTGTTGCCATGCTGACATTATCGGCTGCCTAAACCCTCTTAAAGAGACTCTGTAACACAATTTTCAGCCTTATTTCTTCTATCCTATAAGTTCCTATACATGTTCTAATGTAGTCTGTCTTACTGCAGCCTTTCCTAGTTGCACAGTGGCTGTATTATCTCTGTTATATAATGTAATTGTCAGAATCCGCTCTGCTGGCCTTGATTCCCTGGAAAGTTTTGTTTCCTATGCAGGTTACATAGTTCAGTCCAGGGAAAAGAGGCCTTTCTGTCAGTTTGCAAGGCTGACTGATTTGCATCTACTTATCTTGCAATCTGCTTGTCTGCTTCCTTTGAAGGTTTTCGGTATAAATGTCACTTCCTCCCAGAATTCCTGGCTCAGCATAGTTCCTGTTTAGGGAGACTAACTTTAGAGCCTCAGCATCTTTGTTGCTAATGATCTAGTGTAATTAATTATTGGGGAGTGCACCTTGCACTCCTATTAGTGCAGTCAGGTTTGTGTATAATTTGTACTGCCTATTCTGTCTTGTCTTGTCCATGCAATTGTTCTATCGCCAGCGGTGGCTGTTAGTAAATCATGTTGTCCTGTTCCTAGATTGCATTTGCCCTAGCATTAGAGGCGGTGGATCTCCCTTGTCTGAATCTTGGAGTATAACCAGCGGTTGCTACTGGTTACTCCTTCAGTCTGTCTTGTCTGGAACAAACGCTTGCTGTTGTCTGGTGTGAGGCAACCAATTAGCAAGCGTTCTCCTCTTGTCTGTATCTTGGAGTATAACCTTAGCTGCGGTTGCTACTGGTTACTCCTTCAGTCTGTCTTGTCTGGAACAAATGCTTGCTGTTGTCTGGTGTGAGGCAACCGATTAGCAAGCGTTCTCCTCTTGTCTGTATCTTGGAGTATAACCTTAGCTGTGGTTGCTACTGGTTACTCCTTCAGTCTGTCTTGTCTGGAACAAACGCTTGCTGTTGTCTGGTGTGAGACAACCGATTAGCAAGCGTTCCCGCTATCTGTTTGTCTTTGTTTTCCATGTTCATCAGTTAGTCAGGGTTGGTACGTTTTGTCACTGTTGTGCTTAATGTGCGGTGACCGTGAAATTAACGCGCTTGTCACTGTTGCGCATAATGTGCGGTGACTGCGTTTAGCCAGTTCATTTGTTATTTTCCTTGGCGTTCAGATTGTAGTTATTTGCTGTGTCTTCCTTACTCAATTCATGCTCTGTCTTTGCTCAGTCTTGTGTTGCTGATAGCAATCGCCTCTCTTGCGATTAGCTTTCTTACTCTGGTCTGTTCTGATGTGATATGTCTACCGTCGCTGGGTGGCGGCTAGATTGGTAGATATTCACATAGTCTGTCTCTGTTCTTGCTTTCTTCTGAGTTGCTAATTTGCTGCCCAGTCTTGCTTAATCGTGCAATTTCAAACTGGCATCTGTGGCTGTACAGAGGACTTATTCCTCTGTACTCCACAGCTCCATCGGCTGGTTGGAATTCTCCTCTACAAATATATACTGGGTACTTTGCTTCTGTGATTGTGGGGATTTCCTTCTGCTTCAGCGCACATGGTGTGCGCTGACTGGAAATCGCCCGCAGATCATTACACTAATCTTCTTTTCTTTGTCAGCTTTGCCGGGCTCAGGCACTCAAGCAGGAATGTGCTGCTCTGCTTGTGATAGGAAGAAGCTATACACACCCTCTCCATGCTCCCTCCAGGCTCTGTATGAGTCACAGACTGAGCTTCTCTCAGCCTGTCACATGCTGGTTATCAGTCATGTTTTTTTATTTGTAAACACTGCCTAAAACTGGCAATTACAAGCCAGGATTGCACCAGGGAGTGGCAGAAACAGCACAGAAGGGCCCACTAGAACAAAACGAATAGAATGGTATGATTTTTATTGTAAGAATTTTAGAGTACAGATTCTCTTTAAGGACCAGGCATTTTTGCATGGGAGGGCGGGGGGCGTGCATTTGGGGGGTCAAGCAGCCGGATCCCTAGTGCTGCTTGCTGGGTATGGTGTCCCCCCTGTAGCCTTGTGTCCCCCCTGTAGCCATCAGGCTTCACTCACCTTCCAGGCTCACTAAACTGGGGAAACTATACTAGTTACCTATACTGAGGCAACTATACTACCTATACTGGAGCAACTATACTAGCTACCTATACTAGCGCAACTATACCAGCTACCTATACAGGGGCAACTATACTACCTATACTGGAGGAAACTATACTAGCTACCTATACTGGGGCAACTATACTGTCTACCTATACTGGGGTCAACTATACCTGGCTACCCTATACAGGGGCACCTATACCTGGCTACCTACCTACCTATACTGAGGGTGAACATTTTTGGGTGCTGTGCGGTCATTCCAAATCGGGGGGTGGGGGGGGGTCCTCACAAGTTTTCCTCAGGCAGTATAAAGTCTAGAACTGGCCCTGGATTTCATCATTTAAGTAGGGTCAACATTATGTGTGTGTGAGATGCATATTGGTATTGTTTATAGTCCATTGTTTCAAGACAAACTCCAGGAAATACTTTAATTTTATTTTGGGATGTTGAGGCAAAAAAAATTAAAATCTTTTGCTTATTGTTGCTGTAAGGAAGTAGGCACAACTCTCCAACAGGGACAGACTTTGCTTTGAATATAGGTATCAGAAGAGTGTAGATGAATTAGTTGAATCATCTATTTGACTGGAATGCTGTTCCTCATTTCCTGTGGCCAGAACTTCTGGGACTCATTAAAAAACAGAAACAACAAGTAAGGAGAGAGTTTACCAACCCAAAAAGTAGCTAAGAAGAAAGAAGTTCTACTTCATCCAGCATTGTAACATTTGTTGTACTCTTAGCACTTGCAGCACATTAGATATATTTGCATTAAACCTATGGCCCCTATTCAATTGACTTTTTTCCCCTGTTTTCTCTTGGGTGATTATTTTACACCATATCAATAAAATAAATATTGTTTTTAAGCCAGCAGCAATCAAGAAAATACTCAGAATAATTTTGACAGTATTTTTTTTTTACATCTTTGTTGGTATTTTTTCAAATGCATAGTGCTAAAAAGATATTATAAAGAAAATTTAAAATTATCTCCTAGGAGAAAACTCAGGACAAAAAGTGAATTAAATAAGGGTTGCATTCATCAACTAGTGATCAATAGAAAAGTGTACACAATACATAAATGAGTAGCTCATATGACTCAGTTTTATAGGGTTATGCTTTGCATTTATTATGAAGTGGTGTACAGAAGAGAGAAAATTCATGAAAAGGGAGATAAAAATTCCATAGCCAACTAGTAAGGAAACGTAGGAACAGATTGATTGAAACATGGAAGGGGAATGTGGTTTTATTTCTTGAGTCTTGGCAGAGTAAAGGAGCTGAAAAATAAAGCAGAAATAAAAACTAATATATTTCGAGGGAAATTCAACAATATTACTAACAACAATTAATTCATTCTTGCATGCCAAATACAAGGTGACATGTTGCCGGAATGGAGATAAAGCAGCTTCAGTGATCAACGTGCAACTAAACACAAATACAACCTGCTGTCTTTCTTTTACCAAATACTTCAACAAGCAAAGAGAGCAGATCCAGGTCACCTCTGGCAAATTGTGGTAGCAGTAAGAAATAGCACTGAGTGGACCCTGAAGGACACACAGGGCCTGATTCAATTTACTTTTTATTCTACATTTTCTCCTAGGTGATATTTTCACATCATAAATAAAATGCCTTTGAAGCCATAAGCAAGCAAGAAAATACTCTGAATATTTTTGATAGTATTTTTTGCCTACTTGTTGGCACTTTTTCAATTGCAGAGTGCAAAACTCATTTTAAATAGAGGATGAAAAAACTATCTCCTAGGAGAAACATTTAGGAGAAAAGATTAATTGGATCAGTACATTTTTTTCAAAAAGTCGAAACCCTTTCAGGAAACTATTCACACATGTATTAGGCATAAGTAGATACTTATTCCAGAAACTGGAAAAGAACAAAACAAATATTTCTGTTCCAGGGGCATCTGAGTCAGAAGGACCTTTATTGTTAATTTATTAAAAAGGACACTGAATGGTCCATGAGGCCTAGGACCCACTTGCTCTTTGAGAAGTCATAGCAATTTTCGAAAGAGCAAAGTATCGCATTTTGTATAGCGATTTCCAGAAACAAATAGTGATTTTCTTTAAAATTTCACTTTCCAAATATAACTTTTATCTCCTCTCTTTTTACTCATTAACATTTACATCTGTAAAATTACCTTATTACCTTTATAACCTTTAGACCTTATAATTCAATGGACATATGAGAGATACTATCCTTGAAATTATTAGAAGCCTGCTTACAGAAGAACCTTTCTCATCAGTGGTCATCAAAAACCAGATTATAATTTGTTCACATCATTTTGAAAATGTTCTTATGTTTATGTTGAACTTAAATTATTATTACAGCAAAGGTAGTTTCATAAAGTAAACCTAGATATTCTCTCTCTCTCTCTATTTAAATAAATTAGATATACAAATAATCATGATCGATCCAAATGGGAACATATAATACAATTCCACAGGGCGATTATGAGAAAAAAAGATGAAATGCTTTCTTACACTCAGTGTTTCAGTACTGACTTCAACTCTTAAGGATATGTACTATCTTTAATACTGACATCTTTGCATTGTTTATAATTATATATTTGTAAATGTTCAAAATCTTACTTAAAGCGGAATATAACCCTGCATTTCAACTTTGCTCTAAAACATTATTTACAGTATATTATATGCAACCAGCATTTTTTTTTTTTACTAGACCAGCATTGGAAGGGTTACACAGGGCTTTAAAGTTCCTTTAGATTTCTGCAGACACATCCGAAGCTGAAAAGAGATACATTTTGTTTACAGAAATGTATCTAAGTGTTGAATGACTCATCTCTCTGACTGAGAAGGAGCTTGGAGGACTGCCAAAGAGTGTGTAACTGTTTATCAATAGATACATAGAATGTAACAATCTGAACCTCTGCATATCTCTCCACGGAACTTGAAACGTCTGTGTTTAACCCTTCCAATGCTGGTCTAGTAAAAAAAAAATGCTTTTTGCATATAATATGCTGTAAATAATATTTTAGAGCAAAGTTGAAATGCAGGGTTATATTCCGCTTTAAGAATTGCTAAAATCAAAATTTACACTTTGGACCCATTGCCTGATGAATAAAGCTGTGTATAAAGGAAGCACATATCCTTAGGGCTTGGTTCCACTAGGGGCGATTTGAAGCTGTTCTCGCACACAACTTCCGATGGGGATTAATAGGCTGTTTTGCATGCGAGGGAAGCAGTTTTCTGCAACATGCATGGAAAACCCCATAACCATGCATGGCACAGCTAAAGGATTTGGATGCATAGTTGCTTTGGAATGAGTGCCAGAATTTGTTGGCGAGATGCACGCTTGTTTACAGTATGCAGGTTTTGCCCCACTTTCGGGTATCTTCCAGTTATACAGAAACTGACAGTTTGATTGTCCCCTTTTGATAATATTTAAATCGCATGAGGCCACATGTATTAAAGACCATGTAAAATTTGGCAGTTAAATCATTGCCAACTTGCTAAGATTTTCTCAAGGAAACTGCATGTAGCTCTAACTTTCTAAATGTACCCCTTCATTTTCTGCACTGATCAAGGAGAGCTGCTACAGCAGCAGATGAATTTTCTGTAGCATAAATGATTGCGGCATTGAGAGCCATTTCAGCTCACTGTGGTCAGTTTTCATTCATTTTCTGCATATTAGACAGATTCACGAAGACCCTGTAAACACCATAATGCACCATAAAAAGTACACCATCTAATGCAGTGTTTCCCAAACTTGTACTGAAGTGTCATAGTATTTTTATTTTGATGTTTCCTACTACTAAACCTATGTCCCTAAGGAGCCAGGTTAATAAAAGATAGTGCAACAAATCTGAAACTTTCAAGTATGGTAGTATAAATGATCAATTGAGCTATTCAATTAAATCAAGATAAAAAAAATGTTACCTGGACTTAACCAAAAATGCCACCTCTCCTTCCTCCTGTGAGTCCTCCAAGTGCTCCTTTGAGTCCTCCTGTGATTCCTCCAACACTTCCTGCGAGTCCTCCAACTGCTCCTGTGAGTCCTCCAACTGTTCCGCCGAGGCCTCCTGTGAGTCCTCCGACTGCTCCTCCAAGATTACTTGTGAGACCTCCTGTGAGTCCTCCGACTACTCCTCCAAGACCACCTGTGAGACCTCCTGTGAGTCCTCCAACTGCATCTCCGAGACCTCCTACGAGATTTCCAGTGAGTCCTCCAACCAGGCCATCTACAGTCTTACCAACACCACCAACAATAGCTCCAATTATGCCAAAAATATCTTGCACAGCACTGAGTACACCAGTAATAATACCTCCCTGCAAAGAAAAATGTGTGTACTTAATTTAGTACAGCGCATATAACCCTACTCTGATTACAAAAAAATAAATAAATAAAACAATTACTCAATAAACATTGACTACCTTAAGAATACTGGACACAGAAGATAGCATGAGAAATGAGAAAGCAAAAAGGAAAGAGAAAAAGTGATCAAGACTCTCACTGGTCAATGAATGTCTGTTGATACTGGCAGTAGCAGTAGTAGTAGTAGTAGATATCATTCCACTTAACTATGCATATCATTCAGCAATCTGCTATGGAAAAATACTGCATACCCCTGATAATGCACTCATGGCCGGAAGCCCTCTGTGTATGCAAAGTTAACTAAAACTGTAACTGTACAGACACAGAATGCTCCCAGGCATGGGAGCATGATCGGGGGGCAAGGGTGGCTGGTACTGGGCATGCGCAATGGAGTGTGACTGAGCAAAACTGGAGAATTTATCAAATTACCATTGCTGACTGTGGAACAACAGAGCAGCCTGGGAGGACAGCAAGGGAGCCCACAGCTTATAGGGGGCTGGAGGAAGCACCAGGTCAGTATAAATGCGCAGTGGCGGCGCTACACTGGGGCTTACCCAGGCTTCAGCCCCAGCTGTCAACTAGCCAGCCCCCCCTAAAGCCACCCCGCGGGCTGCGGCCGCCGCAAGTCAGTACTCGCGGTTCAGAAGAAGGAAGGAAGAGGGCTGGCCTGGCTGTCAGAAGGAACCCCGCCCCTGCCCGGGTAATTATACAGTCTATCTGTATACAGAGGCAGCACGCACGGGCAAGGGAACGTTCGTGGCTCATTTGTGTCACGTGACGACGTCCGTCATGTGACACGCAGCAGTGTGCAGCGTGTTGCCTGGCCTGGCCTGGCCTGGCCTGCCCGTCCACCCGCCCAGCTTCAGAGGCAGAGCAGAGAGGCTTGCTGCTATTCACTGCGACGGCGCCGGGGACTCATTCCAGCCACCAGACTGTCACTCACTACTAGTGACTCACTCACGGAGACGCAGGAGGACCTCCATTGACAGCTCAGCAGAAGGAGGAGGAATCAAGGTGGGTTACTGTGGGGTGGGCAGCCAAGCCAACTTGAATTATTATTTTTTTATATGTGATGCTGATGTGAGCCTGGGGCCCCCAGCCCACTACCACCAGCCAGACCTGAGCTGCCCCCCCTGGGCCCCCAGCCCACCATCACCAGCCAGGCGCCTCCAGCCCAGCCCACCACCAGGCAGACCTGAGCTCCCCCCCCCCTGGGGCCCTCAGCCCACCACCAGCCAGGCCTGAGCTGCCCCCCCTGGGGTCCATAGCCCACCACCACCAGCCAGGCGCCTCCAGCCCACCACCAGCCAGACCTGAGCTGCCCTCCCTGGGGCCCCCAACCCACCACAAGCCAGACCTGAGCCTGGGGCCTCCATCCCACCATCACCAGCCAGGCGCCTCCAGCTCAGCCCACCACCAGGATGACCTGAGCTGCCCCCCTGGGGCCCCCAGCCCACTACCAGCCAGGCCTGAGCCTGGGGCCTCCAGCCCAGTCCACCACCAGACAGACCTGAGCTGCCCTGGGGCCCCCAACCCACCACTATAAGCCAGACCTGAGCCTGGGGCCTCCAGCCCACCACCAGGCAGACCTGAGCTGCCCTGGGGCCCCCAACCCACCACCATAAGCCAGACCTGAGCCTGAGGCCTCCAGCCCAGTCCACCACCAGGCAGACCTGAGCTGCCCCCCTTGGGCCCCCAGCCCACCACCAGGCAGACCTGAGCTGCCCCCCTGGGGCCCCCAGCCCACCACCAGGCAGACCTGAGCTGCCCCTAGCCCACCACCACCAGCCAGGTCTGAGCCTGGGGCCTCTAGCCAACCACCAGGCAGACCTGAGCTGCCCCCAGCCCACCACCAGCCAGACCTGAGCCTGGGGCCTCCAGCCCAGCCCACCACTGCCTCTTATGTGCATTTACTGGTGAAACGCTGTCTCATTATGTGCATTTACTGGTGAAAGGCTGTCTCTCATTACATGCATTTACTAGGGAAACACTGTCTGTCAGTATGTGCATTAACTGGTGAAACGCTGTCTCTCAATACCTACATTTACTGGTGAAAGGTTGTCTGTCATTACGTGCATTTACTGGTGAAACGCTGTCTCTTATGTGCATTTAGTGGTGAAACGCTGTCTCATTACATGCATTTACTGGTGAAACGTTCTCTCATTATGTGCATTTACTGGGGAAATGCTGTTTGTCATTATGTGCATGAACTGGTGAAAAGTTGTCCCTTATGTGCATTTACTGCGGAAACGCAGTCTGTCATTATGTGCATTAACTGGTGAAAAGCTGTCTCTTATGTGCATTTACTGGGGAAATGCTGTCTGTCATTATGTGCATTAACTGGTGAAAAGCTGTCCCTTATGTGCATTTACTGCGGAAACGCAGTCTGTCATTATGTGAATTAACTGGTGAAAAGCTGTCTCTTATGTGCATTTACTGGGGAAATGCTGTCTGTCATTGTGTGCATGAACTGGTGAAAAGTTGTCCCTTATGTGCATTTACTGCGGAAACGCAGTCTGTCATTATGTGCATTAACTGGTGAAAAGCTGTCCCTTATGTGCATTTACTGCGGAAACGCAGTCTGTCATTATGTGAATTAACTGGTGAAAAGCTGTCTCTTATATTCATTTAATGGGGAAACTGTCTGTCATTACATGCATTAACCGGTGAAAAGCAGGCTCTTATGTGCATTTACTGCAGAAACGCAGTCTGTCATTATGTGCATTAACTGGTGAAAAGCTGATTCTTATGTGCATTTACTGGTGAAAGGCTACCTGTCATTATGTGCGTTTACTTCATTTTTTTTTCCATGTAACTACGTTAGCTGGTACAACTACATTACAGTTAGCCCTGCCCACATGACATCATGACCACGCCCAATTTTTCGCCGCGGCGCGCTTCGCGCGCCGCAAATTCCCCCCCCCAAGCCCGGCCTGCCAGCCCTCGTGCCCCCTTTGAGCCCCCCCAAAAATCTGAAGCTGGAGCCGCCACTGTAAATGCGTCTCTTTATTTAATATCAGGTACATTTTAGGTATCAAGAAGCAAAAGTGCTTATCGTCTGGCTTCAAATTCCAGTTATTATTATTAGTATTATTATTACTATAACACCATCTTCCACAGTGCTGTCCAGAGTATAATTGTCACCAACTGTCCCTCAGATGGGCTCACACAATCTAATTCCTACCATAGTCACATGTCTATGTATGTATCATGTAGTGCCTGTATCGTAGTCAAGGGCCAATTTAGTGGAAGCCAATTAACGTATCTGTATGTTTTTGGGATGTGAAAGGAAACTGGAGTGCCAGAGGAAACCCACACAGACACGGGGAGAACATACAAACTCTTTGCAGATAGTGCCCTGGCTAAGATAAGAACTGGAGATCCAGCACTGCAAGGCAAGAGTGATAACCCCTACGCCGCCATCCTGCCCTGGTACCTCAAGGGTTTTATA
Organism: Hyperolius riggenbachi; assembly: GCF_040937935.1. Classification (NCBI taxonomy): domain Eukaryota; kingdom Metazoa; phylum Chordata; class Amphibia; order Anura; family Hyperoliidae; genus Hyperolius; species Hyperolius riggenbachi. Next base: position 356,889,505 of record NC_090648.1, read on the forward strand.
CATATTTTAAAAACTCTCTTTTTATTCCATTTGCATCATTCAAAGTGAATGAAATGCTAACATGTTTCCAATATCCCCCCTTAATGTTACTACTCTTTGGCTTTTATTCTATTGAGTGAACCTGCATTGCTGGATGTTATGCCATGTATCAACTATGTGTGTTTTTATATGGTTCAGAGATGTTAAAATTGTACTGTGTATGAACTATGAGTGTATTTTTTTTACTACACATTAGTCTCTCTAGTACTCTATACAGCACATCAGAGGAGGACATTGCTATATAAATAATAATATTAGCTTAATCTTGACTGGTGGTTGGTCCAATTTGATTTTTTTTTTATTTTTATAATTCCTGTTTAAAAGCCCCAAATCTTTTCTTTCTCACCTATGATGGTCCTCAAGTTCAGTATTCAGAGGTCCTGTTGTTGCATTCCCAATGAACTGCACTAACTTAACCTTCCTATATCCAGCCCTCTGGAACTTACACCTTTTACCCACAAATTCTAATATGCCAACTCCAAAAGACTGCAGATGAAGAATTTGGATTTATAAAATGTATGGATGTATGTTTGTCTTTAAAATGTATTTTTTTAATTGATTTGTACATTTATTTCACTATTAACCCTTTAAGTAAGCAATACAAGGGATCTGAAGGAGATCTTTTTCTTACTTATCTGGATGGGTATAACTGTCTGGCCAGGTCACCGCCTTATTGAGGGGTTGACCAGATGGAAACATAAGCCCCTCATTCTGTTATAATCACATCTGTTTTGATGGATCCAGATGTGGGGAAAATACTTTTGTTCCTCGATATTCATGGGCATGAGGGTGGGGTGTAGAGGAAGCAGATGTATTGTCCACCTTACAAAGGAACCCCCCAATGTAAGATGCAAGACACGTTGGGGTGAGTGAGTCTTCCTTATTTTTTATTTTAACCACTTCACCACTGAGGGGTTTTACCCCCTGACCACCAGAGCAATTTTCACCTTTCAGCGCTCCTTCCATTCATTCGTCTATAACTTTATCATTACTTATCGCAATGACATGAACTATATCTTGTTTTTTCCGCCACCAATTAGACTTTCTTTAGGTGGGACATTATGCCAAGAATTATTTTATTCTAAAAGTGTATTAATGGGAAAATAGGAAAAAATGTGGGAAAAAATTATTATTTTTCAGTTTTCAGCCATTATAGTTTTTAAATAATGCATGCTACTGTAATTAAAACCCATGAAATGTATTTGCCCTTTTGTCCCGGTTATAAAACCGTTTAAATTATGTCCCTATCACAATGTTTGGCACCAATATTTTATTTGGAAATAAAGGTGCATTTTTTTCAGTTTTGCTCCATCCCTAATTACAAGCCCATAGTTTATAAAATAACAGTGTTGTACCCTCCTGACATAAATATTTAAAAAGTTCAGTCCCTAAGGTAACTATTTATGTATTTTTTTTTTATTGTACATTTTTTATTTATTTTTTTATTACAAAAAAAAAAATGGGAGTGTGGGAGGTAATGAGTTAATTTTTTGTGTAAAAGTAATTTATTTGTATGTGAAAAATGTTTAGGGTGTAGTTTTACTATTTGGCCACAAGATGGCCACAGTAACTTTTTGTTTTAATGCGACCTCCAAGCGTCCTTCCGGACTCTTGGAGGAAGTACTAGGAGGCTGGGTAAGTGTGTGTTTTTTTTCACAATGATCGCGCTGCTCATCGGAGAGCAGCGGATCATTGCGCAGCTTAGATCAACAAACGGGAATGGATTTTCCCATTCATTGATCTCCGGGCGAGCGGCGGGCGGCGTGTTTACGAGCGGCCGGCGGCGTGTTTACGAGCGGGAGCGCGGGCAGCGACGGGAGTGCGCAAAGTACGGATTTCTCCGTCCCTGGGGGTTAAAGGATGGAAAAAGGGACGGGGAAATCCGTATGGGCGGGGGTAAAGTGGTTAATATAAATGAAAAATATTGCAAGAAATTTACTTTTTATTACATTTAATATTTATTTAATATTTATTTGTGGTTGCATTGAGGATTTTTTTTCTTTTCTTTTCTTTTTTTTTTTTTTCTTACTATATCCTGTTATGAAGCAGCAGCATCCATTTTTGGAGGGCTTATCAGTACAAAGTGACAGATAAATAAGGTAATAAATAACGTGGGTTTGGCAATAGCCTCCTATGAGCATGTTCATGCATTTTATAAAATAAATAGTGCCACCAGAACATTATCCCGACATAGGTGGATGTTACTAGGGAACTGGTAATTCAGGTTATACTGTAAGTGTATTGGTGAAAGAACTTTTCTTTCGGTCAGAAAACGGCATTACTGGAATTAGAAATAAAGAAATAATGAATGTTTTACCAAAGCCTCATTCACTTCAAGGAGAACCTTAAAAAGGTCAATACCACAGTCCTTCAGTGGTCCTTTCTGAAGATTGTTAAAAGAAAAAAATAGAATTAAATTAAAAAAGAATAAAAATACATTTAAAAAATGTGAATTTATTTGTTTATTTAGAAATAAATGTAAATCAGTAGCAATGAATACAGTACTGTATTTAAAATACTACTTACACCACTAATAATAAAAACATCAGTTTTTACTTTTAGTTATGGTAATAAATATTATATTTTTTTTTAATGTGTGTGTAATATATTACTTACCAGTACTGCACATATGTACTTAATAAAAGCTTCATGTTTGTTATATCTGGTCAGGTATCTTACGAGTGCATCCTGATCATTGATCTGAAAAATAAAGTAATATCTTTATTAAAATATATAACTTATACTCACAATATTACAGTTTTTTTTTATAAATTGGCAAACTCTATACCTGCATTTAAAGGAGGCTTAGATGCTTTCCTTGCGTTGAAAGACATCCATGGCTACAATTACTAGGTAATTGTGATGATCCGCTCAGCTGGCTGCACAGGCAGACAGCTGTTTGTCCATTCCTCTAGTCTGTGGGCTGCAGGTCTCTGGAACAGAGACCTGTCTTTCCATTGCAAGTTTCTGGTCTGTTCTCTTGCTGGGGAATTTGCATACATTTGTTATGCAAATCCCCTACCTGTCTTCTTTAAAGACTGGCACTATAAGAGCTTTATGTTTCCCAGAAGGCTTTGCTGGTCATTTCCCTTCCATGGTCTGTTCCTGATGGACACTGCTGGAGTGTCAGCCATTGCTATCTAGTATAGTTAATTCCTGGGGGTTGCTTTAGACTCCCCTTCTAGCCCAGTCAGGTTGTATTATCTGTTTGTTCTGTTGCCATTGTCCTGTCCCAACGGTGGTCGACAGGAAATGGTTCTGATCTCTGTTCTTGGAGTATAGCTGGTGCAGCGGTTGCTACCAGCTATCTCTTCTGTTCTGTCTCCTGGGATCGCGCTAGCCACTTTTCGCTAGCGCTGGGGATCCTTCTGTTCTGTCTCCTGGGATCGCGCTAGCTACTTTTCGCTAGCGCTGGGGATCCTTCTGTTCTGTCTTCTGGGATCGCGCTAGCCACTTTTCGCTAGCGCTGGGGATCCTTCTGTTCTGCTACTCTGTACCTGGATCGCGCTAGCCACTTTCCGCTAGTGCTGTGGATCCTATCTCTCGCTTGTCCCTGTTTTCGTGTGTCTGTCTTGTCTGCTACGCTTGCTGGAGGCTCGGTGAGGTAACCGTTAAGCAAGCGCTCGCGTCCTCTGTTTCATGTTTGTCTGTTAATGGTTAGTTAGGCGTGCTTGTCTCTATTGTGCTTATCACGTGGAGACCGCGCATAACCGCGTGCACTGTTGCGAATGAGTGCGGTGTTCGCGGTTAGCTAGCGTTTGTTATTTTCCGTATCTCCTTATTGTATTATTTGCTGTGCCTTTGCTACCCTCGTGCCCTGTTTTGCTCAGTCTTGTGTCTCTGTTGGCAATCGCCATTCTTGCGATTGCATTCCCACTTCGTTTCCGCCGTTGTGTGTTCACCGTCGCTGGGTGGCGACTAGTTTTGTGGACACACATTGGTTCTGTCCCTTTGCTCTGTTTCTTGTGGGCTATCCGGCCCTGCCTGATCGTACCTTGTCCTGGATCTGTACAATTCCCGTCTGACATCTGTGGCTGTGCAGCGACTGTGTTCGCCTGCACTCCACAGCGCCATCTGCCGGAGGGAATTGCCCTCTGCGGGTGCATAGCACCTATCCTGGGTGTCCTCAAATATACGCTTGTGGAGGAAATCCGCCGCGTCAGCGCATGTCTGGTGCGCTGACCGCGAATACGATTCCACAATCGTTACAGTAATGCCTATTGATGTTGATCCAGGGATTTTATCTGATTGCCATCTGGAGTCGGGAAGGAATTTTTCCCTTTTGGGGCTAATTGGACCATGCCTTGTAAGGGTTTTTTCGCCTTCCTCTGGATCAACAGGGATATGTGAGGGAGCAGGCTGGAGTTGTACTTTGTACTGGTTGAACTCGATGGACGTATGTCTTTTTTTCAACCAAAATAACTATGTAGCTATGTAACTATGTAAAATTCATTTATGCACCCAAGAGGCAATTCTTTATTTTTGGTTCATATATTTACTTTTTGGCATAGTGCATGTGGACGAATATTTAAAAGGGAATGTGTAATAAGTGATCTATGCATATACTGTAAGTGAACCTATTTGAACACCACCCCACAACTAAAAAGCTGATTGCAGGTTTTTTTGATATATCTGCATGCACTCAAGAGCCACTTCTTTATTTGTGGTTTATCTACTGAGTACATCCATTTACTTATTTTTATAATTTAAAATGGAAGTGTACGGATATTGAAGTGTGCTTTAAATAAGTTACAATGAGGTGACTAAAGCCTCATACACACACACCTGACTGAAGCCGGTGGAGGCGGCCAATAACAACTACCTCAGCCCACAGTCAGGCGTGTGTACAGATTCCCTGACCCACGACTGCGCTCTGCAAGTGATACGATCAGTGGATAAATTTGGCCAAGCAGCGGCCAACTGGCCAGCTTCTTTGTGAGTGGCATCACATACACATCCCTCTGTTGTCCCTTTACACTCCCCCGCCCCAGTTACACAGTTGACATGCGTCTGTACAGGCCGGCCTAGCAGTTTCCCCCAAAGGATGTCTGTCGCAAAAATCTTAAAACTTAAAATACATGTAAAGATATACAAATAAGAAGAACATTTCTTCCAGAGTAAAATGAGCCATTAAATTACTTTTCTCCTATGTTGCTGCCACTTACAGTAAGTAGTAGTAGTAGTAAGTAGTCCAAAACCTGTTGGTAATGTCAGATTTCAACTACCTACTGTAAGCGACAACAACATAGGAGAGATGTAATTTATGGCTCATTTTAATCTGGAAGAAATGTACTTATTTGTATGTGTTTTAAATGTTAAGATTTTCTCGACATTCCTCTAGATAGGATAAGGGGAACCTTATAAAAATAAACACAGAGTCGCCAGGAGCCCAGATGGTGTAATATGTTTACAATTGGTGCAAAACTAATTCATTTGGTTGTTGTACTCACAAAGATGGGTTGCAAGCCTGGGCAACCATCCAAACACTTTTGGGGTAATACTTTCTACATACGGGCATGGGTAATCTTGTACATCGGCCGCACTCTAGGGAACAATGGAACCAAAATCCCAACAGCTTGGGGAGGTCACCCCTCAGCAGGAAGGGTGTACTGCACAACAATGAATGAGAGGCCGCAAAAAGATAAATAACTTGAAATAGAAAAAATATTGTGGTGGCTTACCTCAATGATGACACCAGTATGGTACATTGAGGAGCTCGATGTCTAGCTTATTTTCACACCTGGCTCTTATTGTCCACCTGCTGGAGTGAGACATTTGGGCTCACAAAATAATTTTTTGCCTTGTGCTATTAAACTTTTTTACCTGTACCATAGTGGTATTGCCATTGAGGTAAGCCACCTCATTTTTTTTCCTACTTTAAGTGTTTTATCTTTTTGAGTGCCTCTTATCTCTTAAAGGAAACCTTAACTGAGTGGGATATGGATGTTTCCTTTTAAACAATATAATTTGCTTGGCAGTCCTGCTGTTCTCTTTGGCTGCAGCAGTGGCTGAATCACATACCTAAAACAAGCATGCAGCTAAACCAATCTGACTTCAGTCAGAGCACCTGATCTGCATGGTTATTGATATTGAGGGGCTGTGGCTAAAAGTATTAGAGACACAGGATCAATAGGAGAGTCAGGCAACTGGTATTATTTTAAAAGGAAAAATGAATATCCTTCTCAGTTTAGGTTCCCTTTAATGCCAGGCATACACGGCTAGATTATGCCCCGGAATCGAACCAGCGAGCCGATGAGTCCCCGCTCGTCCCCGCGGCCGCCCAGATCGATTCCCGCTCGTCCCCGCGGGCACTTCTTATCTCCTGGGGAATCGATCCGCGTGGTGATCGGAACTGTCGGAAATTATCAATTGAGCCATCAGTGGCTCGATTGCTAAAAAAAACGAGCCGTGTATGCCCGGCATAAGAGGTGAGTTAATGCCACCTACTTCCCATAGAGTTTCACAGAGACTCAATGGTGAACTAGATTCACATCTCCTGAAAACAGTATCACATTTGCAAACAAAAGATATGTAGGTCTTTAAAGTGAACCTCCGGACTAAAAATCTACTCAGCAGAAGTAAAAAGGCTTGGTGTTTCTTTATCAGTTTCACAGCATCAGAACTTTGTTTTTCTTACCAAAGCATCATTTTTTGCTGCATTTTTATCTAAGCCCCACCCATCAAAGAAAAAAAGCCCGGCCTTTTTTTCCCTGATGCTGTGCAGGGCATGATGGGATTTCCTATGTTGTTGTTCACGTTGCCTAGCAACTGGGAGAGGTGCTCAGGACACAGGACAGTTGGAACTGTGTATCATGCTCCCTGTCACCTCCTTTCAATCAAAAAGATGTCTGCCATCATGAAATCAAACATTTGCCTGTTCTTTTAAAACAGTGTGGGTAAGAGATTATATTACCTATCTATTTTAATTAACATAACTAATGTAACTTAATGACAGTATGTTGGAGTTCCTCTTTAAGGTTCTTATCCTTAGCTTTTGTTTGCAAAAGTGTTCTGGCACAGTCAAAGGCATAATGATAAAATGACAAGGGCCATGACTCATGGACCTTTCTAAAGGGTCTTTATTGCAATGCTAAGTAGAAGGGTGTCCAAAACATTGATTTGATTTGCTCCTATGTTTTCAAGCATGTGAAGTGAAAAGCAATTAATATGTATAAATAAAGTAAAATTAACCAAACATTCAAGATGGGCATGGTGTCCAAACATCCTCACCCAACTGTACGCATATTTTTATTTAGGTATGGTAAAGTGCACTTTACCACTTTAACCACTAGAAGCAGATGTGGTTAGACATGTTCTCTAGAGATGTTGCCAACATAGAATTTTCTGTTCGTGAACTTCTGAAACCTGTTTGCGAACAGGCAAATCTGGCGAACCGCCATACACTTCAATGGGCAGACAAATTTTAAAACCTGCAAAGACTGTTTCTGGCCACAAAAGTGCTGAAAAAAGTTTACACAAAGTCAGGTTTTAATCCCTAAAGGGCACGAATCACATTATGCACAGCTCTGGGTGTCAGTGGGCTGTGGAGTGTCACAAACCGAGAAATGCAATAGTACTATCAGAATACAGTAAAATAATAATGTACTGGAGTGGTTCTGTTTGTGTAACCTAATGAGGCAACAGCAGTAGTGTGCACACAGCTCTGGGTGTCAGTGGGCTGTGGAGTGTCACACACAAAAAAAACACAGGAGACCGATGTGCTAGCCATCAAAAGGGCTTTTTGGAGTGCTTTTGCAGCAAGTGAGGAGCAAGAACACAGGGCTAGCTAATGCTTTTCCTACCTATCTGCAGCAAGTCTGACCCTGCTCTCACTAACAGTCAGCAGCCAGCAGAGAATTGATCCAATATGGCCACCGAAACTGCTTTTTGACAGGGGGGTGGGGAGTCCAGGAAGGGGTGCTAGCTGATTCGTTGCCATTTATCTGCTGACTGTGAGGTAAGGGGTCACAGTTTATCTCAAGGATAATGTATATGGGGCGAATCAAACACGCCAAATGTGAACAGCTGATGTTCGCAAAATACTGCTCACTGGCGAACTGTTTGGGCCATCTCTCATGTTCTCTAACTAAAACTACATTTTTAAATGGTTTATGGGCCTTGATGAAAATAAATAGTAGTCATGGCTGGCTTGCAATCCAGTTTCTGGCAATAACTAATCCAGAGACCCTGGGTGCAATCCCAAATTTAAGAAAGGACCTGCTTTTAGGAGCAACTGTCTGGCATCATTCTCTTTTTCTTCTTTTTGAGTTGAGGATTATTTGTGAGTTATTTTTAAACACCAGCTTACAAAATGGTCTTCTTATCATAATGTAATCACATGTTTTGATTTCTTTTTTTACTAAATGTGGGTTTAAGAAAAATACCACTTTTTCTGAAAACAATGTCCATATTTTCTGTTGAACAGCCTTTAAATAAGCCCCTCTATGTCACTAATAGGGATGCTCATTCGGAGTTGAAAAATTTCAGAATTTCCAATCGGAAATCCGAAATTTCCGATCGGAAATCGGAACATGAAACTCGGAAATCGGATTTATGCTGCAATTCAGTAATTTTAGCCCAGTCACAGAACTCAAAATCAATGGACCAATCACAGAATTCAGAAACAACTCGGAAGTATTTGGCCAATCAGAGACTGCAAAAAATGACAAAAAAACACAACTCGGAAATCGGGAATCTGAACTCTGAAATCTGAATTCTGTAGAAATACTGCATTACCACAACTCGGTAATTTTAGTCCAATCACAGAACTCAAAAGCATTGGACCAATCAGAAAATGCAGAGTCAACTTGGAAGTATTTGGCCAATCTGAGAATGCAAAAAATGAACAAAAAAAAACCACTACTCGGAAATCTGAACTCGGAAATCAGAAACCGATCGGAAATCTGTGGAATTGGTAATCAGCACTGGCGGAAATAGGAGTTTCTGCAGAATCGGAAATCGTCATTTCCAGCCATCCGTAGTCACTAAGAAGATTGCTAAGCAATTGCAAGAATAACAGTTCTAGTAAGTCAAAGTATTCACATGTGAATTTTCAGATGTGTGACTGGTAAGCGGTTCGGGCACAGGCCAGATTACCTTGCATCATCCGAAAGGTGGCCACTAATGGTCCAATTTCTAGCGAAAAATCGTTCGAGCGATCAGAAATTCTGATCAGATTGGTTGAAAATAATCTCAGTTGATGGGCACAATCTATTATGAACGATTATGAAAAAAAATTGGCTGATGGGTTTTTTGTCAAACCAAAATGTGGATTTTCTTAATGGGTTGTGATAGATAGGTAGCAAAGATTGTTGATGGTGTAGCAAACAATTTTTCTTCCGATCAGAATTTCCGATCGCTCAAATGATTTTTCGCTAGAAATTGGATCATTAGTGGCCACCTTAAGTATGACAACAAGATCTGCTCTACGTGCTTCTTACGCAGTGCAGCATGTAACACAAAATCTTAACATCTCACCTCAATAAATGTAACCACAATTTCGAAATCAATTTCAATCTTAACATCGGTTTTCTGAAAGAAAAAACATGCTAAATTATAAAGATTATTATGCATAATATGACACTGAGACATGCCTCACAACTTTTCAAGATAGGAAAGAGGGACACATTTAGGACCCACTCATCACACACCTAGACAGAATTCAAAGGCAAAATACATTGTTTTCTCATTCAAACCACTCTCACCTTTTATATAATTATTACTTTTCCAAGTTCATATTAATATTTACAAATGGAAAATATATACATTTAAAATATGAGAGTAAAGCTTAGAGTCACTTAAAAATATTGATGAAAAAACTACATATAGTTAGATATCTCTGTACCTCTGTCTAGAAAGAGGAAGAAAGAGAGACAGAGGGATTTGGCTGACTCCAAAAATGGAAAATCAGAGTTATGCTAAGGTTATGTGTATATTCACACATTGTATAGACACACATATAAGTTGTTCACACCTGGCTGCCTATATATATATAGCACGCAATGTCCTTTGCTTTATTTGACAATAATTAGGCTTCTGTGTTTATAACAAATTTCTCCTTTTGGGTATAGCTGGGAAATCACTTTAAGTACACTAAAGACAAAATAATCTGATGAGATAATGGGGTTGATTCACGAAACAGCGGTAACAATACCATGCACGCACAGTGCATGGCAATATTACCGCTACTTCTGCATGTAAGAACCGGGAGATACACGGTACACCAGAAGCGACCATTACTATGTCAAAACACGCATTACTATAGTAGCGGTTGTGCTACTAGAGTACCGAGGGGTCATGCTATTGGCGTATCTTGCGGAACTTACGCATGGGAAACAGTAATATTGCTATGCGATGTGCGTACAAGGTAATATTTCCGCTGTTTCATGAATCAATCTCCAATGAGTTGTATGTGTCGTATGGATAATTAATAGAACATTGGAAGCAAAAAAAGAGTCTCATATTTTAATTTTCATTTGTATAGCTTTATTTATAACATGCATCAGACTGTTACAAGCTTTGAAGCAAAAGACTTTTTGAACTTTCCAACAGTAAAACCTTACCACAAGCTGTCTCTCACTGTTTCTTGGCTGTTTAAGCTCTTCAGAAAATGAGACTGACTTTGACTAATTTAGTTGACAAGTTCAGAGAAGTGCTTTTTTATAGATAACAACTCAACTCAACTTTTAACTCTTCCTGTACTGGAAAGCAGAAAGAGACTTCACATAATTTCTTAGTCAGTCAAGTATCATATGTGTATATGTTTATCTCATCATGTCACATTACAGTTCAGATTTATTTTAAGGGCATAATTATAAATGATTTAACTAGTAAAATGTGTGCAAAATTGGCACTACCCAATTTTGAACATTTTTTTTTTTAAAACGTGCTTATGGCCACTTGTGCTTCTTTGCGCAGGAATCTAGCAAGCAGTGCAGAAGTTTGTAGATATTTGGTACTGATCCTGTTCATCTGTGTACTCCACCTGCATCTGTGTCAGCCATAGTGAGCATGTAGAGCCACAGGCGTTTACAAGGCTATGTCTGTGTCCCTGGGCATGCACACTGCAGCCACACTGTATGTAAGGGATAATTAGGAAAGGAAGGTGGCAGAGATATGTAAGATAGGGTGATTGGAAATATTTGACTAGTCATAGATGTTAAGCTCATTACAGTAACTCAAATGTTTGGATATTTCATATTTGCTAAATAAAGTCCATAAAAAGGAGTGCTTGGTGGCCTTAATTGTCTTTCTGGGGACACTTTTGTGTCATCCATAGTACTCACACACGGGGCTCCTGTCCTCATTCTGGTGCCAAATAGCCTCTTTTAGAGACAGCATATTAAAAAAGGTGTTCCCATATTGAGTTTGCTTTAAATTACATCAACACCAACATTTTGATTAACTAAATACAAAGTTGATAATCAGCATGGAACAGATATAGTTATAACCATAGGATCTCAAATCAGTTAAAATACTGTGAGACTGAACATGAAAAATAACTTGATTTTATTATCAAATGCGATTTCCAGGAATATGTATCTAGCATATATTCTGTGGGTGCTGGCATTTTAGGAGGATTGGTGCTAGGGGATAGGGTAGGGCAAGGTTACCGTTAATAGGGCGAGGAGCATAAGGTTTGGTGTTTAGGAAGGGGTCTGCATTGGGAAAGGGGGTTAGTTGCCAGAAAGGACATTTTGCATCAGGTAAAGGGTTTGGGGTGGGGGGATTAAGGTTAGGAACTAGATGAGATCTGTTTAGGGATCGCCAATCAATGGGAACCAGCCCCAGAGAACGTGACACATTAACCATTACAAAAGTACTAGTAGACTATTGGTAACATACATTACTGATATTCCAACTAATCAGCCTCACCTGGGGTCCAAATTAACATGCACCTCTTGAGGTAGTTTGAATAAATATTTAAAAATCAAGTTTTACATCAAGTTCTTTCATTTTACTGTTAAATTAGAACTGTCTTACCTGCCTCAGAAGCTCTCTTGCTGAAGAAAGTCCCATGTCGTGAATAGTCAGTCTCTGTAAAATAAGTAAAGAAAAACTTTAATAGCTGCAAAGGAAACAGAGTTAAGTGTAAATATTAATTTCTTTCAAGTTAATAATTTAGTTTTTTTACAGGACACTTAGGAAACACTTTTATGAAATGTACTTCTATAAAAGATGAGGGTGAGGGATACTTTTGAGGGGTTTTAAGGGATATAATGAGATTGAATTTGATAAGAGGATCAGGGAAATATTCTTCTCACCAGGGTACCAGAAAATATAAGCAGAGAAACGAGGGATGTGTGCTACCCTTTGAACAAAAAAAAAGGAACCCAGCTTGTATGCTTTCTGAAACATCTTTGAAAACTTTGTGCCGACTGCGGGCCGCATTCCTTAAATTCCTCCCCCTCCCTGAGATGCGAGCAGGCAGAAACAGGGGAGTGTAAAAACTCACCGGATCACCAAATCCAGTGTCACATCTCTATGGCACATGACACGATGTCAGGAGGACGTGTCAGCGTATTACACGCTGGCAGCCACTGGCACATCTCAGCCTCATGTCATGTGATGCCCTGTTGCTATCGCCATTCTGTCACCACTAAATTCAGCTGCCTGCTGAGCTCCAATCAGGAGCCAATTTCATTGACTCCCAACCCTGTGATCACTGTGAGCCAATCACAGAGATCATAAAAAAGGCTCTGGTCCCTAACCTCTTCCGGACCTCGATGATTGAAATCTTCACCATTTTGATACTGTTATTCCTGCCAGGACATAGATTTAAATCATCCTGCCGCATGCTACCACCGATTGCGTCGCTCTCTCTCCACCACAAATCACTTGTCCTGCTGTCGGTATGACAGCAGAGCTGTGTGAGCTGGTCAGGAGCAGATTTCACTGGCTCCTGAACCTGTCATCACTGTAAGCCAATCACATTGGCTTACATTGATGGACAGCGTCAAGAGCCAATAAAAGCAGCTCCTGACCTGCTCACACAGCTCTGTCATCAAAGGCAGCAATGGTAGAGAGAGGAGTCTCCGTGGATGAGTAGCCTGACCAGCGGGTAAGTGCGGGGCGATTTGTTGGGAGATGCCATTCTTTGGTACCAGCAGTCTCTGGTCCTTAAGGCTAGGTTCACAAGGTTCACAGTGGTCAGTTGCATATCTCACGTGTTATAATGACTGTAAACTGCAAAGGAGACTGGCCATAGACTTTAATACAAAGCCAGCATGCAGTGAGTTAGAATAACATAAACAGTTACAATGTAGTACTGTGAACAGGCCCATAGGATTGTATGGGCAGTGAGTTGACATACGGACTTATCCTGCAACTGAGCACTGTGAACAGGGCCTGAGGGGCCAGAGACAGCTAGTATGGAAGTGATTAAGGGGCAGGAGCCTGTGGGTCTGGAAAAGGTTAAAATAAACATTATGGAAAACAGAGAAAGCTTAACAAGGCTCTATGATTTCCCATGTCTACTCATATTTTTTTCCAACTGTATCCTACCTGTTGAAAGCAGGGCTTGGAATGGGTTTTTGTTGCACTCTCTAATAATATTGTTCATGAGTACCAGAACTCAGGGAGAACCTTGTGGTCAATTTGATTGCCAGATTTAAAAGGTTGTAATTGTATCACATTCCCAATTTACCATTTGGCAAGCAGTCTATCACCTGATCAGACTGATAGCATGCTTCTTGATGAGTTACAGAAGACAAAAACAACACTGCTCTTCATATTACAGTTCCTCACATTCTTAATAAGCGCGACAGAGCTGGATCATCCACCAGGCAACCTAGGCAGATGTTTGGGGCCTAGTGGGTGTCAAGGGGCCCACCTGCCACCTCCTCTGACCTCTCTTCCCTTCAGCTTATCAAAAGGTCCACAAGGGAGCCTCAAATCTACTACCTTGCCTTGGGCCCCATCACATCTCAATCCATCTCTGGTGCCTCATATTACATTTAGAAATCAGTGATGTATGATTAACCATATCATTTTTCTTACTATATACTATATTCCTTCAACAATGTTTTTATATTACCATTGGGTTTGTGCTTTGACATGTATTTCAGTAACAGAGAATGGTACATAGCTTACCAGAATGAAACAAGCATCTTCTACCATGGCTCTCATCCTACATTGCATTTCCTGTTCACTACAACGATTGCAGTTCTAAGGAGTAAACGTTTTTCAATTCATTATATGATGGCTATGGAAAGATTATACTTGCAGAGACAATTACAAACATGCAAAGAATAAGTAATGAATTAGCTCTACATTTTTATGCATCTCATGAAATATCTCTCAACTGTTTTAACTCGCAATTGACCTGTTTTATCTCCTGAATTATCTACCCTTATCCATTTTTTTTAAGAATGATCTCTCTTTATAGCTGATAGAAAAAGTAAAGCCTTGTACATACACTAGATAGTACTTGGCCAGTGGAGCTGGTCGGAGCTGCATCTGCCAAGAATTCTGTATGTTTGCTGCATCTCCAACTCTCCCTGATGCATCACAGGCTGAAGTGCCAAGGGTATTGCTGTCCTTCTAACCCCTCATGCTCCATTGTGTGTTGCATTGTTGTCCCTCTGCCCCCTCCATAGCAACAGTAAAAAAAAAAAGAAGGAACCCAACCAAACAAGCACCGGTGTTAAACTGCCTTTTGTAATGTTGATGCAGTGTGTTCTAAACCATTGCCTTTTCACATCTTGGTTGTCAAATATTTGATTATTAACTGGTGCTTATTTAGTGTGGTTCCTTCCTTTTTTCACTAGATAGCCTTAATTTACCCAACTAATATCAGGTTAACCCTCTAGCTATACAGAGTGTACAGCAAGCTCATGGAGAACCAGAATTCCTAGGAGTATGTAAGGGGCTTAACCACCTTAGCGGTAATCCCGAGTCAGGTTCGGGATGCAAATCCACAGTTCAGGGCGGTAATCCTGTGCCTGAGCAGAGTGAGAGTTCATAAACGCGCTAACCCCCTTAACCATACCTGTCGGTGCAGGATCAGGTAAGCCAGGCCAATCCACAAGTAGGAGCACGAAAGGATCCGCAAACCAGACGAGGTTGTTGAAAAAAGCTGGTTTTCTTTATTGGAAACTGCACATTTCAAAGTGCAATAAAACCACAGGATCAACTAGTGCCTGTGCCTGAGTGAGTTATATGCAGGAGCTGCTGCATATCTCTCTGAGGTATGTTTTGTTTTCCTTGTTTTTAGGGTCTAAAAGGTTGTGGAAAAATGGCACGACTTTTGGACTCTACAATCTGAAAATAATCATAATGCCAGGGAGGTTAAAATGACCAAAAAGCCCTCTTACTAAAATTCTATGCATAACAAAAATGTTCCTTCTTAAACAATGATAATTGCAAATTCCGTCTGTTTTAAGAAGGAGCATTTCAGTTTTCCCTTTAGCTATGTGCATGTTCTTGTTCCTCCATAGCAAAAGAACAGCTTCTAGGCTAGCAGCATGTTTGTACAGAACTGATCTCCCAATTGTTGTGTCCGAATGTAAGCTGTTTACACCATACATTCTATTTTCTACTGGAAAAAAACACTATTTTCTATATACCTTCACACTGTTATGTTTGCTCATGAGCAAAGACACCATTCGCCCTGCAGAAAAGGCTTCATGCTCCTGTAATGCAATAGGGACATTATGTATTATCTATTTAAATAAAGTAAAGATTAGTTTAGTATCTAAATAAAATAAGGGATACTAAACTCTTACCTGCATTGATGGTTTTGCAACAGAAAATGCATTTGACAAAACTACAAAAAAAAAAAAAAAAGGTTAAAGAACATGTTTTAGTGATCAGGATTTAGAGTGTTGCTTTATTTACTATTCAAAGTAGCAGCATCACAATATAAGTATTGAGAAAAACACTCTTAAGTGTCTAACAGTAGGTGAAGCAATCACAGTTGCAGCAATAGGGGGTCAATGAACAAGTGGGACAAATTCCCCCCTTATCTGTTTACTGTTTTTTTTTCTCTTAAAGCACAACTGTCCTGGGGAAGGAAAGCACAGAAGCACGTTTATGCTAGATCCACATACCTCTGTGCGCTGTCCATTCCGCCCTCATTCTCCCCTGTTGCCCTAATAATTCCTTCATTTTTTTATTTTAATTTTTGACTAAAGTCTACATTTTTCAGACAGGAAGAGGCAGGCTTGAAGGGTCCAGGGATGTTCCCTCCTATCACCCTCCCATTCCTCCCTCCCCCCCCCCCCATTTCACACCCCTTAAGAGGAGGGATTAGAGAATGATAAGAGGGAGCTTCCTTGTCTTGAGTTGTTTTTTTTTTTTAAGGAGTGATTATGGGGACTAAGGAATGTGGATCCAGCATGATTATACCCCCATGTGCTTATCTTAGGTAGTTTTTACTTCAGGCATATTTAAGTCTATTAAGTATTTCTGGATACAGGAAATTACATCATTTGCTGATCAAAAACCCAGTAGAGGTATTGCCATCAGAGTATTTAAGAGACATACTGACTGTCTCACACAGTTAACCTTCATGCTTTGTAGGTAGAAGGCCAAACGTTCTGAAACCCCACAGAAAAACTGCCCACTGGTGCAGGATCAGGTCAGCCAGGCCATAAGCAACAACAGATGAAAAAGGATCCGCAGACTCAGTGGGACAGTAAAAGCTGGTATTCTTTATTTGACAAGCCACGTAAAATGACACAAAAACAGCCACAGGAAGGACTAACGCGTATCGGGCTCAAAGTTCGCCCTTAATCATAGTCATATTATTCCTGAAAGGGGTGGGAACTTTATAGCCGGGAGGGGGGGAGGGAGACAAAAAAACTCCACACCCACCCCACCAGCAAGGAACACATCCCTCTTAAAGATACAGATACATCTCATAATTGACATAATTAAGTAACAATAATATGTATACAAAAGATGTAGCAAAATATTCTAAAATCACCTATTTATTAAAAAAGTATGCAAAAGTATACACATAGAGAAAAGAGGGGAAAATACATATTGCTTGGCAAAAGCGAAAAAATGATACAATTTAGAAATCGTATATGAGGTTTATGTCCCAACGGGTATTTAAACACGCTGGGAAATGAGTACCCATACGATGGATCCAGAAGGCCTCTCCCTTGTATTTAAAAGAGGTCATATTCCCATTATGACAGTTCTCGAAGTGTTTAGATATTGCAGACTTTTGAAAAGTTTTCTAGTTGGCCCCACAGTAGTGTTCACCTATTCTTGCCCAAAGATTACGGGTGGTGCACCCCACATACTGAATGCGACAACTGGTACAAGAAATCACATAAATTGTATATTTGGTGTCACAATTAATGTACTGTGCAATGAGAAATGACCTATTAGCTGAATAGGAAAAGATGGATGTACCTTTTTGATGGCACCTACAATAATGACAAGTGGAAAAACCACAGGGGTAAGAGCCCACTGTGTTAAGCCATGTTGGGGTGCGTTTGGAGGCGGCGGATACAAAGAGGCTATGAGACAGTCTGGACCCCAATGTAGGTGCCTTGCGGGCCGAAAAACGGCAACCTTTATCTAGGACCAACTTGAGCTTTGAGTCTTAATGTAAAACCGGAAGACATTTTTTTAATAGTATTAACAATACTTGTATATTCCAGACTGTATTCTGTTACAAAGGTAACAGCTCCTGTCCCAGTTCGATCACGTCGTCTCCTCCCACCCATCAAAAGCTCGCCCCTAGATTTTTTTAGCCATTTTAATTTGGCTAGTTATTAACCTTCAAGCTTTGCTTCTGATAGATGGTAGGACAAGTAGGACAAGTCTATAAATTTACATTATAGGTACTATGTGTTGTTTGTAATTACTGTATCCAGTCATACTACTTACCTAAGTGGGCCTTGAGCTGGAGATCCCATCATAACATTTTGCTATGTCTCCCCTGTGATTTGTAGTAAAGCTTTGTATATATCATAGTGGTCCAATAAAGTGGCCCTGTAGTTACAATGTTATGGAAGGTACTATATTTACTTTCTATTTTCTTTCTAGACCAGTTGTCTGGTTGTCCTGCCAATCTTTTAACTTCAGTAACAAGCTTGCACCTAGGGTGATCAAAGTTTAATCAGAGAGACTGATCTGGATACATGTTCTCTGTCAGTGACTTAGAACATTGTGCATAAAAAGGTTATTCCAGGACTAAATACCTATTAAAATACACAGGGAAGTGCAGAGGTAATAGTCATTGTCGTAACAATGTTGGGCCTCGGTAAAAGTTTATTGAGCAAATGCACCAGAAAGAATCCCAGAGAAGTGTTGCTCTTTGGATACCTGTTAGATAAAGGATTTGCCACAATTTTGATCATTTGGATCAGTTTGGGCTGATGTGAACATTAAAGATATTCCAGGAAGATTCAAGGGCTTCTCAGAAGACCCAGTCCCAGGGCATTAAATCAGCAGTTAGAGAGATGTTGATATGTATGGGGACTTAATTGCTATCAACCATGTAATTTGGCCCCTTAGAATTTAATGCATGTGCAATAGAAAAAAAAATTGAATTTTGGCTGCAATGTTGCTAACTTTTTGCTAAGCAACAAATAGTCAGATTTGCTACAAAATTAAGTTTGCAAATTTCACCTGCTCATCCATAATATATTTAAGGTAACAGAGATATAGTATATACTTCAACTAAATAAGCATTATCACTTGCTCTTACCAAATTAGAGCACCCAAACATTAGGGGTAGGTAGTCTAGTGTGATGTACAATAAACAAGAAATTCATACAATGATATGTATTTATATAGCAATTTGTACACAGATATTAAAAGCTCAGAAATAATTACAGTAAAGCATAACATTAAAAGGAATGGGAATTAACCTTGCAGTTTCCTAAGACTGTTTTAAACTGTTGAAAAATAAAAGGCATTTGAAAGAATAAACACCACTGATTTATCTTACCAAGGCCAGTGCCCAGGACAAGGAGCGCTAGTGTGATCTTCATTGCTGAGATTATTGGTTACAGGGTTTCTTGAAGAAATACCTTACCAAATATCTAAAGTTCCTATTTTCTCGACACACCTTTTATACTCTTACAGTGTTCACTAAGAGCTTATCCTACTTTTGTTACCACCACTTGGCATAGGGTACTATGTGACATTATCAAACCTCTTTATTTGTTCCTAAAGTCTGAAATGTGTAACTTTAGATTTTGCTGTCATCACTACCAGAAAAGACGCTTCCTGCAGACTGTTTGCGTTTGCTATGGATGACTTATAGGATTTGAAATCCCTTCATGTTTTATTTAATCATTAAAGTAAACTTCGATTGATAGAAATCTGGACCATTCAGTTGCTAACATTTGAGAAGATGATTAATAATTCTTATCCTACGGTTTAAAACTAAAGTCGGATAAGGAAAGCGATCCGCCATATTGAAAAGTAATTACAGAAGCAATCATTAAAGAAAATGAAACTTTTGTTTTAAAAGCAAATTCCACATTTCTTAAAGGAATCATCAGGTAAAGTACGCCATGTACAACGTGGGCTTGAATGACTGTGGTGCTTAACGCAGGCGCAGTAAGGATGACCTCGAGGTCGTCCTCTGCACTGTGGGGGGACAACATTGAATATTTAGAATACAATATAGCACCCAGAGCATTAAGAAATAAAAAGAATGTGATTTTCTAGAGGCTGACCTACTTGAATTGTGGAGGAAAGTAGCAAATCTATGCACTTGGATGAAGATTGTGATCATGCAGCACAATCGGAATCTCAATAGGGTAAGGGAAGTAATACCAGCCATCCAAAAGGATCTCCAGGAACTCAGAGGGTTACCGGACTATGAAAAGTGGAAACAGAAAACAACAAATGCTGTGAATGCTTTTGAAAAAGATCAACTAACTAGGAAAATAAAAACATTTAAAAGGGACAGAAGAGATTATGCTCTGGGGCAAATTTTTAATTGGATACAAGAAAAAGGGTCAAACAACAACCACAATAAAAATAACCCTAAAAATACAACAACTTTACCACCAAAGGAAGAACACACCTTAACAGGGACTAGTATACATAAAATCATGGGTAATAATCTGAGAGAAGTCCCAAAAACAAAAGTTTTTGACCAAGAAAAATCGGGAACCCCACAAAGGTGGCAAAAAGTAATATGAAACAATAGAAAGAGGGAATACAAGATACCAAATAGGACACACAATTACAAAAATAAAAAAACCCAGAGAGGAAACCAGAAATAAATAATAATAATAATAATAAAAAATCCCCAGAGAGAAGACCGGAAAGAAATCCTAATGATCCACCAAGAATACCACATCCAGAGTGTGTTAATTTTCCCATTAGTGTCCTCAAGAATAAACCAAATACAGATGAAAGTGACATTTACAAAGATAAAGAACACAGAGGTCATAGGGAATCAGACTATGAAATCAAAGAAGCTAGACCGAAGTATCCAAACAAGGCTTAATATGGACATATGACATACCAAAATGAACATGCTAATGCAAGAAAATCCCTTTATGGGAAATTTTATCAAAACACTATAACACGCCAAAGCAATTATAAAATACAAATGGATAAGGACTATACCACCAGGCAAAATCCCAAAAATCTCTCCAATAAGGTTTCAGAAGAGCTAGGTCCGAACTCTCAAAGTTTAATCACAGCTTTTATGATAAATAAAGAGAGAAAACCAAAAGAAACAGATGTAGAAACAGAAGACAGTAACGAGAAAAACATACAGCAAATACAGGAGGAAGAACCCATCAGGGATCCAAAATTGGATCATTTTTTAGGGCTTCCCTCCACACCCATAGCCCTGAAAGGAAGATTAGAACGAGAAAAAGACGAGGAACCAGGGGGGGGGGGGGATAGAATTAGAAAACAAAAACTAAAAAGGAAGGAGACAGGAAAACCAGGACACAGAGGGGAGTCCACAGTACAGATTTTTAATCTCTCCTCGCATACATTGACAGATGGAGACCTATCACTTCTCCAGAAGGGTTTGAGCTTTGTGTCCATGGCAAATCCCAATTCTTTTCAGCTATTTAAATATCTAGGTTTATACGAACACTAACATGAAAACATTTTTTTGCGCTGAAAAACAGTAAAGAAACCAGAAGAATTCAAAATCAAAACCAAAAGAATGATACCATGGAGACTCTAACTTTGAATGAAGATTGGCTTGATATAGATCTTGATGCACTAATAGGCGTGATTGATAACGAAAAGGATGTGGAAGCACTAATAGATCTGACTGACCTGGAGGGAGAACAAAATCATACTATGGCTAGTGATTTATATATGGACATGGAAATAAAAAGTACTGCATTTAAACCCAGGTCCATCTTTTACCCAACACACAGCAAAGGGCAATACATTAATTATTTTTATCAGGCAGTCATGAATCAATTTAAAGCCATATGCAAAAATAACAAAAAACTGCAAAATACCCCAGCTAATTTATCTAAAGCAGAGATACAAGCTGTAATGGTTGGGTGTTATAACTCAGACGTCTGATTATATAGTGATCTGCAGAATCACCAATAATACAGACACTATACCAGATTATTAGGTGATCTGCAGAATCACCAATAATGGCAGTATAGCTAACACAGACTGTGTGAGAAGTGTTTGGTGCAACCGTAACTTTAATAGTTTTGCGAGACCTTACCAGGGGAGCTGGTAAGGTACTATCAGTACGCTGACTGTAAGATTTGATCAAACCTTCCCAGAGGAGCTGGAGAAGGTCCTAACAGAGAGAGTACAGAAAATCGTAATGCTGAACTAATAGGTGACTTAATAGATTTGGCTGAACCTTCCCAGAGGAGCTGGGAAGGTAATATCGGTCACTAGGCAACACCCGACCAGTGGAGCTGGTGGGTATAGAGCACCTCACCAGTGGCTAGGGCCCACTGGTGAGTAGAGTGGTCAGACAGGCAAGGTCCGGCAACAGAGAGGTAAGTATCAGAACAGAAAATCGTGAGGCAAAAGAGTAATCAGTGATCAGGCAGAGTTCAGCAACTAGTCAGATAGGCAGAAGTACAGTAACGTTAAGCAGAAACAAGGTCAGAGGTCTAGCCAGAATCATACACAGGTAATCAATACAGTAACAATCTCCTAGTCTAGGTGTGAAGTCCTTGGTTTCAACACCGGGCACTAGTCTAAGGTCTGAGCGCTAACACAAATGCATTCACGACAGCAGACAGGGAACAAATGACTCCTCCGGGCTTAAGAGCCCGAGGAGATCCTGAGGCACGCCCCCTGCCGCCAGCCAATCAGCAGCAGTGGGCACACAGCGAGACGTCAGCCGACCTGCAGGCCTTATGCGGCCTTATGTGCGACTGAAAGCTCCGTCCTCTGCGTGCTAGACGCCCGAGGCACGGGATCACTGCAGGGTAGGGAGATGGAGGCAGCTGCGGCGGCGGTGCTGTTCGCCGCAGCTGCCACAAACGTTACACAAGCATTGGAAAGTATGAAGAAGAATAAGAATATAGTAATAAGACAAGCAGATAAAGGGGGGGGGGCATAGTCATCCAGGATTTTTCAAACTACAAAAAAGAGGGGTATAGATTACTGGAGGATCGAAAGCTACCAGGTGACCCGACAAACAAATACACAGCAGAGCCAAACAACATATTACAAATGGGAATAGAAAAACTGATCATA
Source organism: Hyperolius riggenbachi (assembly GCF_040937935.1). Taxonomy (NCBI): domain Eukaryota; kingdom Metazoa; phylum Chordata; class Amphibia; order Anura; family Hyperoliidae; genus Hyperolius; species Hyperolius riggenbachi. The sequence goes on from NC_090648.1 coordinate 356,912,173, forward strand.
AGCAAGGATGAATATAAGTTCCTCACCTCGAAATTTCCAGTTATCCCTTACTTTTGTCACATCCCAAAAGTACATAAGAGTATTGCAAATCCTGCGGGGCACTCCATAGTGGTGGGTATGGAGGGATTAATAGCTCCCATATCCGATTACATCAACTATTTTTTTTACAGCCAATAGTTTAAGCAACTCAAGCATATACAAGAGATTCACTGCATGTCCTGGAAATACTGGAGAACTATAACTGGAATGGAAATTATATGTGGGCATCACTTGACGTGTGCTCCCTGTATACCAGCATTCCCCATGATAGAGGAATCAAAGCGGTGTCTTATTTCCTAATGGAAGAAGGGTCATTTAACCCAGATCAGGCAAAATTTATCCTATCACTCCTTGAATATTCCTTAACCCACAATTACTTTACGTTTATGGATGATTATGTTCTACAGACGTGTGGAACATCTATGGGGGCGGGGTTTGCTCGAAGCTTTGCAAATCTATACATAGCCTATTGGGAGAAGAAGCACATCTGGAGGAATAATCCCTTTGGAGCAAACCTCAACCTGTATACAAGATTTATAGATGACTTGCTTATTATTTGGGAAGGGTCGAGAGAGGAATTTGACAATTTTGTCAAATATTGTAACACTAACTTCGGACTTGCGTTTACACATGAAGTGAACAAAAAGGAAATAGTGTTCTTGGACTTAAAATTATATGTAGATAATGATATGAAGATAAAGTCTAGAACACACTCCTGATGAAGGCACAGGAAGCGCTGAAACCGGTAGTAACGTAGAGGCATTTACGTGAGCGGTCACGCCCCCTCCTTCCCCTCCTGGCGACACCGCAGCCAGTGGAACGTGGAACAACAACGTCGCATCTCCTGGTCCTGGCCAGACCGCGGCAGAGGGTTACGATCGTGGGCAGGCCACTACACGCTGATTTTAAAGAAACCTAAATGTAAATGCAATTTTATATTGCGTATCCTCATTAAAAATTATAATGCACTATTGGAGCAATTCTTTTTTGTTTTCTCCATACACTTGAGTACCTGGAATCCACCCAGTGAGAAGCAGCTCCAAAAGGCACCAACAAAAAGGATAACACCTGTCATTTTTTGCATAAGTGACTTTAACCTAGCTAGTTAGCGCAGGGCATTTTTTCTTTGACTGTTTGTTTGCCAACCGTACCTATGGTCGGCATTATTCCATAAACTCCATTCTCAACTGTCTAAGCATCAGAACAAACTTTTGGGCCAGATATATTATGCTTCTAAAGCACTGTTGGCTAGGACTTGGAGATCCCTCCCCCATCCAGGTTAGAGCTGATCAATAAGGTTCACTCTATCTATATTTTTGAAAAGATTACTTAAACTATCAGGGAAACTACCCCTTGTTTTGATAAAATGTGGGACCCCTGGTTCAATTGGGCTGCACTCCATATCTAATTTTAATTTCACCTACTTTATGGCGCGAATCAGTCTGGCACTGTTCTGTTTGTTGTTCCATTTGGTGCCTGACTTTCTCAGTAATTTTACCCATGCTGCATTATTATTTTGTTAACTTACTCTTCATATGCTTATTATTGTTAGTTAACATACAGTATCATGCTGGTTTTATGTATATCTGGCTATTTAATTTGTATATGTTACTTTTTGAAATGTATAATAAAAAGAAAGTAAAAAAAATATAGAAAAGGTTGCTTTTTTGGGGGGTGGGGGGGAGGAAGGTAGTTTAGAACACACACCCTAGAATGTGTTGTTGGTGCTACTGCTATGCTATTGCTGTAAAAATACCTATCAGTACAACCTGTATGTACTGTAATAATTATGATTACTTAAAGGGATACTTAAGTCTAAAAAGAAAAAGATTTTTACTCACCTGGGGCATCCCTCAGCCCCCTGAAGCTGTATGGTGCCCTCGCAGCCTCGCTCCGATCCTCCAGTCCCCGCCGGTGGCTACTTCCGGGTTCGGCGACAGCCGCTGACAGGCTGGGAATGCGAGCGATTCTCCGCGTTCCCAGACGCTATATCACCCTCTATGCTGCTATAGCGTATAACATATACGCTATAGCAGTATAGAGGGTGATATAGCGGCTGGGAACACGGAGAATCACTCGCGTTCCCAGCCTGTCGGCGGCTGTCACCGCACCCGGAAGTAGCCGCCGGTGGGGACAGGAGGATCGGAGCGAGGCTGTGAGGGCACCATACAGCTTCAGGGGGCTGAGGGATGCCCCAGGTGATTACATTTTTTTTTTTTTTTTTTTTTTTTAGACTTAAGTATCCCTTTAACCAGTTCAGCCTTCAGTCGTTTTCACTTTATGCATCCGAGCAATGTTCACCTCCCATTCATTAGCCTATAACTTTATCACTACTTATCACAATGAGCTGATCTATATCTTGTTTTTTCCGCCACCAATTAGGCTTTCTTTGGGGGGTACATTTTGCTAAGAGCTACCTTACTGTAAATGCATTTTAACAGTAAGAATAAGAAAAAAAATGAAAAAATTCATTATTTGTCAGTTTTCGGCCATTATAGTTTTAAAATAAAACATGCCTCCATAATTAAAACCCACGTATTGTATTTGCCCATTTGTCCCGGTTATTTCACCATTTAAATTATGTCCCTATCACAATGTATGGTGACAATATTTTATTTGGAAATAAAAGAGCATTTTTTCCGTTTTGCATCCATCACTATTTACAAGCTCATAAAAAAAAATAGACAGAAATATTTCATCTTTACATAGATATTTAAAAAGTTTAGACCCTTAGGTAAATATTTATGTTTTTTTTTTATAATAATGTTTTTGGTTTTTTTTATTAAACATTTTATGTGGGCATTTTTGGGAGGGTGGGATATAAATAGTGTTTTATTTGGGGAAATATTTGTGTATTGTAATGTTTTTTTACTTTTACTTGTAGTTTTACTTTTTGGCCACAAGATGGCAATATTGAGTTTGTTTACATGACGTCACTCTAAGCGTACAATGTACGCTTAGAGGGACGTAGCTTCAGAAAAAGCGTAGCTTCCGAGAGAAGCTGTCGCTTTTTCAGCGGGGGAGAGGAATCAGTGATCGGGCACCATAGCCTGATACATTGATTCCTGGGCTACCGAATCCGCGGCCGGGAGTGCACGTGCACGCGCGCGATCGGCTGCGGGAGCGCGCGGACGCGCACGTGGCCTCCTGGACGTAGGTACTACGTCCTGGAGGCATAAATGGTTAAGTAACAGCACAAGGCTGGGTATTGACCTTGGTGCAAACCTAAGCTAATCCAGGCATACCCAAATTTTCTTCCCTCTAACATGACATCTTCTCCCATAATGTTTCTGGAAAGCATATTCAAAGGTCTTTTGTCTCTCCTCTGATACTGAGCTGCATTTTTAGGCAGACACCTTTAATTTTTCTACTTCCAGTGGTCTGAAGTTTAAATAATTCTTTCTTAGGAAGATGCCTCAGAAGGCATCATGTTTTTGATATGAAGCTTCATAAAGTGTAGAATGGTATGCACATCTGCAAACTTCAATGCTGCTGTGCCAGGACTGTCGGCTCAACAGCACTAGGAGCCATTAGACTTGGATAATGGAATGCTTTCACAGTGTTTGAGGAAGGAGGTATACCTTTCAAAATGTCACATTTTCTATGTCAAAATAAAATAAATAAATAATAGATGGTGCCGGATTTACTTCCTTTATCTGCTGTGAAGCTTGACATTTTTTTTATTTTTTTAGAAAAACAAGGATTCATGTTTGGGCCTTGAAAAATGGGCAATAACACAGAGTCTCAGGCTTTTTCTCCCTCAATGAGTGGTCCTCAATTCACTGTATGTTGGTGCTCTGATTTCCGGACTACCTGCTTGACTACCATTGAGGAGGGGGGGGGGGGGAAGAGACTCTATCATGCCCAGACACTATTCAAGGCCCACAGCTCCAGCACATTTCCACCCAGTTTGGGTCTTTGTGCCCTGAATGCTTCTCCCCAACTTGCTGTTTTCCTGACAATGCTGCATCCTCAGCTCCACTTACTCAGCCAACAGCTATTATCTTATGTAGCACACATGATCTACTGGTCACTCTGCTTCTCTATTATCAGTGACTGGACAATGAGGGACATGGAGACCAGAAGATGCTATGAGATACACAACATCGACTCTGCTGGGCAAGCATGAAGCTCTGAACATAGAGATACATAGAGACCCTACCCCAACATGCAAGCCAGGCTGGGAGTAGTAAAATTTGCCCCCCCCCCCCAGCCATGGGGACAACTATCTTAGAAGGGGTGGGAATAAGCATGTAGAGAACAGGGTTGTTTGAATTCCAAGCTTAAGCAGTGCCAAGGAATGCTAGAAGAGTCCCTGGGGGTCACTGATCAACTATGTTACATTGGGGACACTCTGCCTTAATATATTATTTGTAATGAGGACCCCAATTTAGTATTTGTTTTTCAAGAGCTCTCATAACTATTTAAAAAGGAAGACCCCAAGCGTCTCTTCTGTAAGGTCTGACTATTCTTTCTAAGAAAGACGTCACCAAGGACCCTCTGGCCCCTGCCCTGGCTAATTTTTAAGAAGACTTCATCAGAGATGGCTCGAACCTCCGATTTTAGGTTCGCGAACCTCGAACGCGAACTTCCGCAAAAGTTTGCGTTTCCGCAAACCATGCAAACCGCAATAGACTTCAATTGGCAGGCGAACTTTAAAAACTCCAAACACTGTTTCTGTCCACAAAAGTGATGGAAAAGATGTTTCAAGGGGTCTAACAACTGGAGGGGGGCATGGCGGAATGGGATAGATGCCAAAAGTCCCTGGGAAAATTATGGATTTTACGCACAGCAGTGTTATAATCCCTAAAAGGCAGAAATCACATTGCATTCCTAAATTGGAGGCATAAAGTGCTTGAAAATATCTTTCGTGTGTAGACATGGATCAGCAGGTAGTGTAAGTAGTGTACTGCTTCACACTGACAGACCAAACTCACTGTGTAACGCACCACAAACAGCTGTTTGTGTAGTAATGGCCGTGCTGGACTGGTGCGCACGATGACGGTTTTCAAGCCCATAGGGTCGGGCTGAGGTAGCTGAATGACAGAACAACAGTGACTGTCCAGCTGATCGCATTTGGTCTGTCCACAATGAAGCAACGACCTTATTATTTTGGGTCAGGTGTGCCCCCCAACACACTCATATAGGTCATTGCTTCATTGTGATACAGTCCCTTCACTGCGGCAAGGTAACAATCACGAAGGGGAATTGACACATGTGCATGCCTTTTGTTTTGTTGTTGCAGCTGCAGTTCAGCCAGAAAAATTAGGCAGGCATGTACACGCACCAGAAAATTATTATTGCTTTTGTTAGCGGCCGCTGCTAGCAGCAGCTTTAAAAATTCAGGAAACCACCTGGAGTCCTGGACCCTGTTGGTGGTGGCGGAGAAGGCAGTCAAGCGACCTGCAGGCAGAGATGCTGTGTGACTTAGTCTTGGGGCAGGCAGTCACACGGTGTGCAGGCAGAGATGCTGTGTATGGGGACTGACTTAGTCTTCGGGCAGGCAGTAGCCCTCAGAATCCATGCCTAATTCATTTTGATAAAGGTGAGGTACTGAACACTTTTTTGACCTAAGCGACTTCTCTTCTCACTGACAATGCCTCCAGCTGTGCTGAAGGTCTTTTCTAACAGGGTGCTTAAGGCAGGGCAAGCCAGAAGTTGGATGGAAAATTGTGACAGCTCTGGCCACAGGTCAAGCCTGCGCACCCAGTAGTTCAGGGGTTCATCGCTGCTCAGAGTGTCTATATCTGCACTCAAGGCCAGGCAGTCGGCTACCTGCTGGTTGAGGCATTAGTGGAGGGTGGATCTGGAAGGGCTAAGGCAAGGCATTGGACTAAAGAATGTCCGCATGTCCCACATCACCATAAAATCTCTAGAGCGTCCTGTCCTTTCCTGCGTGGACATGGGAGGAGGAGGAAGATTACTGGCAGTGGCACCTTTATTCCGTTGTGCTGTGACATCACCCTTAAATGCACTGTAAAGCATACTTGCCAGCTTGTTGTGCAAGTGCTGCAGCCTTTCTGCCTTCTGTTGATTTGGTAACAGCACCACCACTTTGTGCTTATACTAAGGGTCTAGTATTGTTGCCACCCAGTACAGGTCATTCCCCCTGAGTTTTCTTATACGGGGGTCCCTCAACAGGCTGGACAGCATGAAAGACCCCATCTGCACAAAGTTGAATGCCGACCTTCTAGCCACCTCCTCTCGCTCTTCCTCAGTGATGTCAGGTAAGTTCTCCTCCTCCCCCCAGCCACGAACAATCCCACGGGAAAGGTGAGCAGCACAAGCCCCCTGTGACGCTTGTTCTTCTGCCTCCTCCTCCTAAAAAAAAAACACCTTCCTCATCTGACTCCTCTTCCCCAGACGACTCCTCCTCCTTCCCCCTCCTCTGTGCTGCTGCAGGTGTTGATGACAAATCTGGTTGTGGTCATGATGGTTCCCACAACTCTTCCTCCTCTTCCTGTTCCCGCTGCTCTACAGCTTGATCTACCACTCTACGCATGGCACACTTTAGGAAGAAAACATATGGGATCAAGTCACTGATGGCGCCTTCACTGCGACTCACCAGGTTTTTCACCTCCTCAAATGGATGCATGAGCCTGCAGGCATTACACTTGAGTGTCCAGTACCTCGGCAAGAAAATCCTCAGCTCCCCAGAGCCTACCCTAGCACCGTAGCTGTACAGATACTCATTGACGTCTTTCTCCTGTTGTAGCAGGTGGTAAAACATGAGGAGCGTTGAATTCCAGTGAGTCGTGTTATCGCAAATCAAGCGCCTCATCGGCAAGTTGTTCCTCTGCTGGATATCGGCCAAGCGCGCCATGGCCGTGTAGGAATGCCTGAAATGCCCACACACCTTCCTGGACTGCTTCAGGACCTCCGGTCCTTAAGGGGGGCTTTACCCCCCTTAAGGACCGGCCACTTTTTTTCCATTCAGACCACTGCAGCTTTCACGGTTTATTGCTCGCTCATACAACCTACCACCTAAATTAATTTTGGCTCCTTTTCTTGTCACTAATAAAGCTTTCATTTGGTGCTATTTGATGGCTCCTGCGATTTTTACTTTTTATTATATTCATCAAAAAAGACATGAATTTTGGCAAAAAAATGGTTTTTTTTTACTTTCTGTGCTGACATTTTTCAAATAAAGTAAAATTTCTGTATACATGCAGCGCGAAAAATGTGGACAAACATGTTTTTGATAAAAAAAACCATTCAGTGTATATTTATTGGTTTGGGTAAAAGTTATAGCGTTTACAAACTATGGTGCAAAAAGGGAATTTTCCCATTTTCAAGCATCTATGACTTTTCTGACCACCTGACATGTTTCATGAGGGGCTAGAATTCCAGGATAGTATAAATACCCCCCAAATGACCCCATTTTTGGAAAGAAGACATCCCAAAGTATTCACTGAGAGGCATAGTGAGTTCATAGAAGATATTAATTTTTGTCACAAGTAAGCGGAAAATGACACTTTGTGACAAAAAAAAAAAAGTTTCCATTTCTTCTAACTTGCGACAAAAAAAAAAATGAAACCTGCCACGGACTCACCATGCCCCTCTCTGAATACCTTGAAGTGTCTACTTTCCAAAATGGGGTCATTTGTGGGGTGTGTTTACTGTCCTCGCATTTTGGGGGGTGCTAATTTGTAAGCACCCCTGTAAAGCCTAAAGGTGCTCATTGGACTTTGGGCCCCTTAGCGCAGTTAGGCTGCAAAAAAGTGCCACACATGTGGTATTGCCGTACTCAAGAGAAGTAGTATAATGTGTTTTGGGGTGTATTTTTACACATACCCATGCTGGGTGGGAGAAATATCTCTGTAAATGACAATTTGTTAATTTTTTTTACACACAATTGTCCATTTACAGAGATCTTTCTCCCACTCAGCATGGGTATGTGTAAAAATACACCCCAAAACACATTGTACTACTTCTCCCGAGTATGGCGATACCACATGTGTGGCACTTTTTTGCACCCTAACTGCGCTAAGGGGCCCAAAGTCCAATGAGTACCTTTAGGATTTCACAGGTCATTTTGAGAAATTTAGTTTCAAGACTACTCCTCACGGTTTAGGGCCCCTAAAATGCCAGGACAGTATAGGAACTAGTGTTGGGCGAACAGTGTTCACCACTGTTCGGGTTCTGCAGAACATCACCCTGTTCGGGTGATGTTCGAGTTCGGCCACATGGCCGAACTAAGAGCGCATGGCCGAACGTTCCCCGAACGTTCGGCTAGCGCTGTGATTGGCCGAACGGGTCACGTGGTTCGGGCCCGAACGCGCTCTGATTGGCCGAACGGTCACGTGGTTCGGGTAAATAAATACCCGAACCACGTCATATCTCCGCCATTTGTCTGTGGGTTTAGCTTTGGGTAGGCAGGCAGGGTAGTTCGCTCTCCAGCCACGCTAGCCAGGGTCCCCCCCAGTCATTGTGTGTCGCTGCTGGGAACAGTAGTACACCGCTCGCTCAGCCACACTATATATAGCATTGTTTACTGCCACTGTGTACCTCGCTCAGCCACGCTATATATATAGCATTGTATTTTCTGACACTCTGTGTACACGGCTTAGGCTAGCCTGACTAATATAGCATTGTGTGTACTGCCACTGTGCACCTCGCTCAGCCACGCTATATATAGCATTGTGTGTACTGCCACTGTGCACCTCGCTCAGCCACGCTATATATAGCATTGTGTGTACTGCCACTGTGCACCTCGCTCAGCCACGCTATATATAGCATTGTGTGTACTGCCACTGTGCACCTCGCTCAGCCACGCTATATATAGCATTGTGTGTACTGCCACTGTGCACCTCGCTCAGCCACGCTATATATAGCATTGTGTGTACTGCCACTGTGCACCTCGCTCAGCCACGCTATATATAGCATTGTGTGTACTGCCACTGTGCACCTCGCTCAGCCACGCTATATATAGCATTGTGTGTACTGCCACTGTGCACCTCGCTCAGCCACGCTATATATAGCATTGTGTGTACTGCCACTGTGCACCTCGCTCAGCCACGCTATATATAGCATTGTGTGTACTGCCACTGTGCACCTCGCTCAGCCACGCTATATATAGCATTGTGTGTACTGCCACTGTGCACCTCGCTCAGCCACGCTATATATATAGCATTGGGTTTTCTGACACTCTGTGTACACGGCTTAGGCTAGCCTGACTAATATAGCATTGTGTGTACTGCCACTGTGCACCTCGCTCAGCCACGCTATATATAGCATTGTGTGTACTGCCACTGTGCACCTCGCTCAGCCACGCTATATATAGCATTGTGTGTACTGCCACTGTGCACCTCGCTCAGCCACGCTATATATAGCGTTGTGTGTACTGCCACTGTGCACCTCGCTCAGCCACGCTATATATAGCATTGTGTGTACTGCCACTGTGCACCTCGCTCAGCCACGCTATATATATAGCATTGTGTTTTCTGACACTCTGTGTACACGGCTTAGGCTAGCCTGACTAATATAGCATTGTGTGTACTGCCACTGTGCACCTCGCTCAGCCACGCTATATATAGCATTGTGTGTACTGCCACTGTGCACCTCGCTCAGCCACGCTATATATAGCATTGTGTGTACTGCCACTGTGCACCTCGCTCAGCCACGCTATATATATAGCATTGTGTTTTCTGACACTCTGTGTACACGGCTTAGCCTTACTAATATAGCATTGTGTGTACTGCCACTGTGCACCTTGCTCAGCCACGCAATATATAGCATTGTGTGTACTGCCACTGTGCACCTCGCTCAGCCACGCTATATATAGCATTGTGTGTACTGCCACTGTGCACCTCGCTCAGCCACGCTATATATAGCATTGTGTGTACTGCCACTGTGCACCTCGCTCAGCCACGCTATATATAGCATTGTGTGTACTGCCACTGTGCACCTCGCTCAGCCACGCTATATATAGCATTGTGTGTACTGCCACTGTGCACCTCGCTCAGCCACGCTATATATAGCATTGTGTGTACTGCCACTGTGCACCTCGCTCAGCCACGCTATATATAGCATTGTGTGTACTGCCACTGTGCACCTCGCTCAGCCACGCTATATATAGCATTGTGTGTACTGCCACTGTGCACCTCGCTCAGCCACGCTATATATAGCATCGTGTGTACTGCCACTGTGCACCTCGCTCAGCCACGCTATATATAGCATTGTGTGTACTGCCACTGTGCACCTCGCTCAGCCACGCTATATATAGCATTGTGTTTACTGCCACTGTGCACCTCGCTCAGCCACGCTATATATAGCATTGTGTTTACTGCCACTCTGTGTACACCGCTCAGCCAGACTATATACCATTGTTTACTGACACTCTGTGTACAAGGCTCAGCCTGACTATAAAGCATTGTGTGTACTGCCACTGTGCACCTCGCTCAGCCACGCTATATATAGCATTGTGTTTAATGACACTCTGTGTACACGGCTTAGCCAGACTATATAGCATTGTGTGTACTGCCACTCTGTGTACACCGCTCAGCCAGACTATATAGCATTGTGTTTACTTCCACTCTGTGTCTGCTGGGCCTGGGAACAGTAGTACACCGCTCACCCGCCACTGTATAGCATTGTGCTCTGTGTCGCTGCTGGGAATAGTGGTACTGTATAGCATTTCTGTACTACCACTGTACTGCTGCCAGTCAGCGTGTACTGTAAGGATAAGTGAAATGAGGAAGAAATCCGGTGAAAGAGGAAGGGGCAAGGGAAGAGGTGTTTCCCCTGACGGTTCACGTACAGGCCACAGGGGAGCACCCAAGAAAACCCACTCAATACCGCCCATGTTGTCCAGGACAACAACCCTCACAAATCCAAAAGAACAGGACCAGATAATTACTTGGATGACCTCTCAAGCGTCCAGCAGTGGGTTAAGCAGCACCAGCACATCACGCACGAGGTCCGAGTCCTCAGCCAGTTACAAGGAGCCAGTGGGCACAAAGCTGACACAACCGGCAGCGACACCACGCACACAACTGCCAGATAACCAGTCCTATGAATTACCTCAGGACACAATGGGGTATTCGCAGGAGCTATTCCCAGCCCAACAAACTTCCACCTATGAAAGGTCAATGGAGGAACAGCCAGAAATGTTGTGCCCGGATTCACAACCATTAACTGTGGGAAATGCACCGCGCACTGAAATACAAGGCGAGTCCGAGGAGGACTCGGAAACCCAAATCCCAGAGCAAGTTGGGCAGGAGGGGTTGCAATTGCAGGAGGTCGGCCGACAAGATCTGGAAGACGACGTTGGAGTGAGCTGCGCAGAGGTTGTTCTGGGGAGCTCTACTCCACGGCGGCGGCCCCCCACAATGACATATGACGAGTTTGAGGAGATGGAAGAGGAGGGTATGGACAATGTGGACAGAGACCCAGATTTTATTTGTGAACGAGAACATCGGCGTCGTAGCAGCAGCACAGATGAGTCTGTTGAAGAACCCACTGCTGCACGAGTTCGCCTTGTGCCACAAGGTAGGCGGCGCGCAATTTCAGGCACCACAAGCGTGGAAGTTAGAGTGAGAGGCAAAAGAGGAGGAAACAGAAATCGCCAGCAAGGAGGCAGGTGCTCCAAAGTCTGGGCTTTCTTTGAAGACTGCACTGAGGATGTTACCATGGCGATTTGCAAGGTGTGCAAGACTCGCCTGAGCAGGGGGAAAAGTATTAACAACCTCTCCACCACCAGCATGAGCCGCCACATGCTATCCAAACATCCCACTCTGTGGGCAAACGCGGCAGGACAGGGTACCAGCAACACTGCCTCCCTTGGGTTCACCAGACTCACCACCAGACCCGCCTCAGCAGCAGCAAGAGCCCAGCCATTGCGTGGTTCACAACATTCACAAACATCAGACGACGCTGACACTGTCACTTTCCGGAGTAGTGCTCTTGAGGTCTCCCAGTGTTCATCAAACACAACAACCAACAGCCCTTCCGTGTGCAGCGCTACGGTTCAGTTGTCTGTGTCGGAGATGTTTGAGCGCAAGAGGAAATTGCCAGCAAATGACCCCCGGGCCGTGGCAGTAACAGCCAGCATAGCCAAGCTTCTGGCCTGCGAAATGCTGCCATATCGAGTGGTGGAGACAAACAGCTTCAAGGGCATGATGTCAGTGGCCATCCCACGTTACGTGGTTCCCAGCCGCTACCACTTTGCGCGCTCTGCAGTGCCTGAGTTGCATGAGCACGTGGTCAGCAAAATAACCCGAAGCTTGAAGAATGCCGTTGCCTGCAAGGTTCACCTCACCACTGACACTTGGACGAGTGCGTTCGGCCAGGGTCGATACATCTCCCTTACCGCGCACTGGGTGAACCTTGTGGAGCCTGGCAGCGATTCCTCACCTGCTACGGCGCGGGTTTTGCCCACGCCGCAAACAGCTGCACCGCCGTCCCTCCCACTGGATAACAACAGCAGCACCTACCTCTCTGACTCCTTCTCCTCCAACGCATCTCAAAGCTGTACCTCATCCGGAAACGCTAACCCAGCAGCAGTAGGATCGTGGAAGCAGTGCAGCACAGCTGTTGGCATGCGTCAGCAAGCGTTGCTGAAGCTGATCTGCCTTGGGGATAAGCAGCACACAGGGGAGGAAATTTGGAAGGGAATAAAGGAACAGACGAATTTGTGGCTGGCACCGCTGGACTTGAAACCGGGCATGGTTGTGTGTGATAATGGGAGTAATCTCATTCGCGCTTTAAGGTTGGCTAAGCTGACACACATCCCTTGCCTGGCGCACGTGATGAACCTAGTAGTTCAGCGGTTCCTGAGGACATACCCAGGCGTGGCCGATCTTCTGTTGAAGGTGCGTCGAGTGGCCAAACATTGTAGAAATTCCAGTACTGCTTCGGGGGCACTCGCCAAGATGCAGGAGCGCTTCAATCTCCCCCACCATCGCTTGCTGTGTGATGTCCCTACGCGCTGGAATTCTACGCTGCACATGCTAGCACGCTTTTGTGAGCAGAAGAGTGCAGTGGTCCAGTACATGACGGCGCAGTACCGAGGCGCATCCGGCCAGCTGCCAAGCTTCTGTGGATCCGATTGGGCCAACATGTTGGACCTCTGCCAAGTCCTCCAAAATTTTGAGCAATCCACGTTGCTTGTGAGCAGTGACAACTCTTCAGTCAGCATTACCATACCACTGCTGTGTTTACTGAAGAGGTCAATGTTGAAAATCAAGGAAACAGCTGTCATGATGCAACTGGGGGAATCTGAAGGAGAAAACGATCAGCGTGATGGTACCAACATCAGGCCATCCGCCTCAGGGAACGCTGGCCCCAGCAGCTATGACGAAGAAGAGGAGGAGGAACAGCTGGAGTTGGAGCAGGAATTTCATGCCACCACTGACGAGGGCCAGAGCGGTGCACGTTGGACTTCCACAATTCAGCGCGAATGGTCAGCAGAAGCAGACCAGGAGGAAGGTGACGACTATGGTGCATCACAACAACTATCACAACGCTCACAAGAGGATGATGAGGATTCTGGTAGGACTCTTGCACACATGGCTCAATTCATGCTAGACTGCATTGAACGCGACCCACGCATTGTGCGCATTCTGGACAACACCAATTACTGGGTTTATACCCTTCTGGATCCACGGTACAAACACAATGTTCCAAAACTGCTTGAAGAAAGAGTCAGACAGGTCAAAATGGAAGAATACCAGCAGGCCCTTGTGGAGACTTTAGAGAGGAGATTGACATCCTCCCCCTCCTCTAGCCAGTTGTACGCCGACAGACTGACTTCCGCAAACCCAGGACGACCAGGAGGGCAGCAAACAACGCAAGCCGCAGCTAGTGCCCAAAAGGGAACGGTATCGGCAGTGTCCTTGGAGTGGGAAAATTTTCTGACACCCATGCAGCAGCAGCCCACTGAACAGGAAGCGTGCAGATCCACCTCCAACACCGATCGCCTGGAGAAGATGGTCAAGGACTACATGTCAGATGACGTAGCTGTGTCGAACAATCCATCTGCACCCTTCAACTATTGGGTATCGAAGCTAGACACCTGGCACGAACTGGCAATGTACGCAATAGAGGTGCTGGCTTGCCCGGCAGCCAGCGTTATGTCGGAACGCTGTTTCAGTGCTGCCGGAGGCATCGTCACAGATCGGCGTATCCGCCTCTCCACAGAAAATGCAGACCGTCTGACTCAAATTAAAATGAATCAATCCTGGATTGGAAACGACTACGCAACACTCCAGGACCCCAACCAAGTAACATGACCAATGAACATCTGGGATGGTGTAGCGTTACCGGTCCCTGTTTATTGAACCTCTCATCTGTATTACATTTATGACTGCATGGCGGCAAAAAGCATTGCTGCTATATCCGCACGCTTCTTGTCCTCATGCAAGGCCTGGGTTGTTGTGTCTCACAAAGCGTGGCCTTCTCCTCCTGCGCCTGCTCCTGTTCCATCACGTGTGCTGCTGCTGCTGCTGGGTTAGCGTTGCCGGTCCCTGTTTATTGAACCACTTATCTTTATTACATTTATGACTGCATGGCGGTACCTCATGCAAGGCCTGGGTTGTTGTGTCTCACAAAGCGTGGCCTTCTCCTCCTGCGCCTCCTCCTGTTCCATCACGTCTGCTGCTGCTGGGTTAGCGTTGCCGCGTGGTCCCTGTTTATTGAACCACTTATCTTTATTAAATTTATGACTGCATGGCGGTACAAAGCATGCTATCCGCACGCTTCTTGTCCTCATGCAAGGCCTGGGTTGTTGTGTCTCACAAAGCGTGGCCTTCTCCTCCTGCGCCACCCTCCTCCTGTTCCATCACGTGTGCTGCTGCTGGGTTAGCGTTACCGGTCCTTTTTCCTGGAACCTCTTATATGTATTACATTTATGACTGCATGCCGACAAAAAGCATGTTACCTGTGCAAAGAAAACAGACATTTCCCGCATTTAAAAGACAGTTTTCCCTTTGAAACTTTAAAATCGATTTTCTCAAAAACTATAACCTCTTTTTGCTAAAAAAATTTTTCCTCTTGTACCCACTCCCAAGGTGCACATACCCTGTAAATTTGGGGTATGTAGCATGTAAGGAGGCTTTACAAAGCACAAAAGTTCGGGTCCCCATTGACTTCCATTATGTTCGGAGTTCGGGTCGAACACCCGAACATCGCGGCCATGTTCGGCCTGTTCGGCCCGAACCCGAACATCTAGATGTTCGCCCAACACTAATAGGAACCCCACAAATGACCCCATTTTAGAAAGAAGACACCCCAAGGTATTCCGTTAGTAGTACGGTGAGTTCATAGAAGATTTTATTTTTTGTCACAAGTTAGCGGAAAACGACACTTTGTGAAAAAAACCAATAAAAATCAATTTCCGCCAATTTGTGACAAAAAATAAAATCTTCTATGAACTCACCGTACTACTAACAGAATACCTTGGGGTGTCTTCTTTCTAAAATGGAGTCATTTGTGGGGTTCCTATACTGTCCTGGCATTTTAGGGGCCCTAAACCGTGAGGAGTAGTCTTGAAACAAAATTTCTCAAAATGACCTGTGAAATCCTAAAGGTACTCATTGGACTTTGGGCCCCTTAGCGCAGTTAGGCTGCAAAAAAGTGCCACACATGTGGTATCGCCGTACTCGGGAGAAGTAGTACAATGTGTTTTGTGGTGTATTTTTACACATACCCATGCTGGGTGGGAGAAATAACTCTGTAAATGGACAATTGTGTGTAAAAAAATCAAAAGATTGTCATTTACAGAGGTATTTCTCCCACCCAGCATGGGTATGTGTAAAAATACACCCCAAAACACATTATACTACTTCTCCCGAGTACGGCGATACCACATGATTGGCACTTTTTTGCAGCCTAACTGCGCTAAGGGGCCCAAAGTCCAATGAGTACCTTTAGGATTTCACAGGTCATTTTTGTTTCAAGACTACTCCTCACGGTTTAGGGCCCCTAAAATGCCAGGGCAGTATAGGAACCCCACTAATGACTCCATTTTAGAAAGAAGACACCCCAAGGTATTCCGTTAGGAGTATGGTAAGTTCATAGAAGTTTTTATTTTCTTGTCACAAGTTAGCGGAAATTGATTTTAATTGTTTTTTTTCACAAAGTGCCATTTTCCGCTAACTTGTGACAAAAAATAAAATCTTCTATGAACCCACCATACTCCTAACGGAATACCTTTGGGTGTCTTCTTTCTAGAATAGGGTCATTTGTGGGGTTCCTATACTGCCCTGGCATTTTAGGGGCCCTAAACCGTGAGGAGTAGTCTTGAAACCAACAATGTTGCAAAATGACCTGTGAAATCCTAAAGGTCCCCTTAGCGTACTTAGGGTGTAAAAAAGTGCCACATATGTGGTACCGCCGTACTCAGGAGAAGTAGTATAATGTGTTTTGGGGTGTATTTTTACACATACCCATGCTGGGTGGGAGAAATATCTCTGTAAATGACAATTGTTTGATTTTTTTTACACACAATTGTCCATTTACAGAGAGATTTTTCCCACCCAGCATGGGTATGTGTAAAAATACACCCCAAAACACATTATACTACTTCTCCTGAGTACGGCGATACCACATGTGTGACACTTTTTTGCAGCCTAGGTGCGCTAAGGGGCCCAACGTCCTAATCACAGGTCATATTGAGGCATTTGTTTTCTAGACTACTCCTCACGGTTTAGGGCCCCTAAAATGCCAGGGCAGTATAGGAACCCCACAAGTGACCCCATTTTAGAAAGAAGACACCCCAAGGTATTCCGTTAGGTGTATGGTGAGTTCATAGAAGATTTTATTTTTTGCCACAAGTTAGTGAAAAATGACACTTTGTGAAAAAAAAAATCAATTTCCGCTAACTTTTGACAAAAAATAAAATCTTCTATGAACTCATCATACACCTAACAGAATACATTGGGGTGTCTTTTTTCTAAAATGGGGTCAGTTTGTGGGGTTCCTATACCGCCCTGGCATTTTACGGGCCCAAAACCGTGAGAAGTCTGGAAACCAAATGTCTCAAAATGACTGTTCAGGGGTATAAGCATCTGCAAATTTTGATGACAGGTGGTCTATGAGGGGGCGAATTTTGTGGAACCGGTCATAAGCAGGGTGGCCTTTTAGATGACAGGTTGTATTGGGCCTGATCTGATGGATAGGAGTGCTAGGGGGTGACAGGAGGTGATTGATGGGTGTCTCAGGGGGTGGTTAGAGGGGAAAATAGATGCAATCAATGCACTGGGAAGGTGATCGGAAGGGGGTCTGAGGGGGATCTGAGGGTTTGGCCGAGTGATCAGGAGCCCACACAGGGCAAATTAGGGCCTGATCTGATGGGTAGGTGTGCTAGGGGGTGACAGGAGGTGATTGATGGGTGTCTCAAGGTGTGATTAGAGGGGGGAATAGATGCAAGCAATGCACTGGCGAGGTGATCAGGGCTGGGGTCTGAGGGCGTTTCGAGGGTATGGGCGGGTGATTGAGTGCCCTAGGGGCAGATAGGGGTCTAATCTGATGGGTAGCATTGACAGGGGGTGATTGATGGGTAATTAGTGGGTGTTTGGAAGAGAGAACAGATGTAAACACTGCACTTGGGAGGTGATCTGATGTTGGATCTGCGGGCGATCTATTGGTGTGGGTGGGTGATCAGATTGCCCGCAAGGGGCAGGTTAGGGGCTGATTGATGGGTGGCAGTGACAGGGGGTGATTGATGGGTGGCAGTGACAGGGGGTGATTGATGGGTGATCAGTGGTTTATTACAGGGAAGGACAGATGTAAATAATGCCCTGGCGAATTGATAAGGGGGGGGGGGTTTGAGGGCAATCTGAGCGTGTAGGCGGGTGATTGGGTGCCCGTAAAGGGGCAGATTAGGGTCTGATCTGATGGGTAACAGTGACAGGTGGTGATAGGGGGTGATTGATGGGTAATTAGTGGGTGTTTAGAGGAGACAATAGATGTAAACACTGCGCTTGGGTGGTGATCTGATGTCGGATCTTTGGGCGATCTATTGTTTTGGGTGGGTGATCAGATTGCCCGCAAGGGGCAGGTTAGGGGCTGATTGATGGGTGGCAGTGACAGGGGGTGATTGATAGGTGGCAGTGACAGGGGGTGATTGATGGGTGATTGACAGGTGATTGACAGGTGATCAGTGGGTTATTACAGGGAAGCACAGATGTAAATATTGCACTGGCGAATTGATAAGGGGGGGTCTGAGGGCAATCTGAGCGTGTAGGCGGGTGATTGGGTGTAGTGTTGGGTGAACACCTAGATGTTCGGGTTCGCGAACGTTCGCCGAACATCGCCGCGATGTTCGGGTGTTCGCGCCGAACTCCGAACATAATGGAAGTCAATGGGGACCCGAACTTTCGTGCTTTGTAAAGCTTCCTTACATGCTACATAACCCAAATTAGCAGGGTGTGTGCACCTTGGGAGTGGGTACAAGAGGAAAAAAAATATTTGAAAAAGAGCTTATAGTTTTTGAGAAAATTGATTGTAAAGTTTCAAAGGAAAAACTGTCTTTTAAATGTGGAAAATGTCATGTTTCTTTGCACAGGTAACATGCTTTTTTTCGCCATGCAGTCATAAATGTAATACAGAGAAGAGGTTCCAGGAAAAGGGACCGGTAATGCTAACCCAGCACCAGCAGCAGCACACGTGATGGAACAGGAGGAGGCGCAGGAGGAGAAGGCCACGCTTTGAGACACAACAACCCAGGCCTTGCATGAGGACAAGAAGCGTGCGGATAGCATGCTTTGTACCGCCATGCAGTCATAAATGTAATAAAGATAAGTGGTTCAATAAACAGGGACCACGCTGCAACGCTAACCCAGCAGCAGCAGACGTGATGGAACAGGAGGAGGCGCAGGAGGAGAAGGCCACGCTTTGTGAGACACAACAACCCAGGCCTTGCATGAGGACAAGAAGCGTGCGGATAGCATGCTTTGTACCGCCATGCAGTCATAAATGTAATAAAGATAAGAGGTTCCATAAACAGGGACCGGCAACGCTAACCCAGCAGCAGCAGCAGCAACACACGTGATGGAACAGGAGGAGGCGCAGGAGGAGAAGGCCACGCTTTGAGACACAACAACCCACGCCTTGCATGAGGACAAGAAGCGTGCGGATAGCATGCTTTGTACCGCCATGCAGTCATAAATGTAATAAAGATAAGTGGTTTAATAAACAGGGACCACGCGGCAACGCTAACCCAGCAGCAGCAGACGTGATGGAACAGGAGGAGGCGCAGGAGGAGAAGGCCACGCTTTGTGAGACACAACAACCCAGGCCTTGCATGAGGACAAGAAGCGTGCGGATAGCATGCTTTGTACCGCCATGCAGTCATAAATGTAATAAAGATAAGAGGTTCCATAAACAGGGACCGGCAACGCTAACCCAGCAGCAGCAGCAGCAGCAGCACACGTGATGGAACAGGAGGAGGCGCAGGAGGAGAAGGCCACGCTTTGAGACACAACAACCCAGGCCTTGCATGAGGACAAGAAGCGTGCGGATAGCATACTTTATACCGCCATGCAGTCATAAATGTAATAAAGATAAGTGGTTCAATAAACAGGGACCACGCGGCAACGCTAACCCAGCAGCAGCACACGTGATGGAACAGGAGCAGGCGCAGGAGGAGAAGGCCACGCTTTGAGACACAACAACCCAGGCCTTGCATGAGGACAAGAAGCGTGCGGATAGCATACTTTGTACCGCCATGCAGTCATAAATGTAATAAAGATAAGTGGTTCAATAAACAGGGACCACGCGGCAATGCTAACCCAGCAGCAGCACACGTGATGGAACAGGAGCAGGCGCAGGAGGAGAAGGCCACGCTTTGAGACACAACAACCCAGGCCTTGCATGAGGACAAGAAGCGTGCGGATAGCATACTTTGTACCGCCATGCAGTCATAAATGTAACAAAGATAAGTGGTTCAATAAACAGGGACCACGCGGCAACGCTAACCCAGCAGCAGCACACGTGATGGAACAGGAGCAGGCGCAGGAGGAGAAGGCCATGCTTTTTGAGACACAACAACCCAGGCCTTGCATGAGGACAAAAAGCGTGCGGATATAGCAGCAATGCTTTTTGCCGCCATGCAGTCATAAACGTAATACAGATGAGAGGTTCAATAAACAGGGACCGGAAACGCTACACCATCCCAGATGTTCATTGGTCATGTTACTTGGTTGGGGTCCTGGAGTGTTGCGTAGTCATTTCCAATCCAGGATTGATTCATTTTAATTTGAGTCAGACGGTCTGCATTTTCTGTGGAGAAGCGGATACGCCGATCTGTGACGATGCCTCCGGCAGCACTGAAACAGCATTCCGACATAACGCTGGCTGCCGGGCAAGCCAGCACCTCTATTGTGTACATTGCCAGTTCGTGCCAGGTGTCTAGCTTCGATACCCAATAGTTGAAGGGTGCAGATGGATTGTTCGACACAGCTACGTCATCTGACATGTAGTCCTTGACCATCTTCTCCAGGCGATCGGTGTTGGAGGTGGATCTGCACGCTTGCTGTTCAGTGGGATGCTGCTGCATGGGTGTCAGAAAATTTTCCCACTCCAAGGACACTGCCGATACCATTCCCTTTTGGGCACTAGCTGCGGCTTGCGTTGTTTGCTGCCCTCCTGGTCGTCCTGGGTTTGCGGAAGTCAGTCTGTCGGCGTACAACTGGCTAGAGGAGGGGGAGGATGTCAATCTCCTCTCTAAAGTCTCCACAAGGGCCTGCTGGTATTCTTCCATTTTGACCTGTCTGACTCTTTCTTCAAGCAGTTTTGGAACATTGTGTTTGTACCGTGGATCCAGAAGGGTATAAACCCAGTAATTGGTGTTGTCCAGAATGCGCACAATGCGTGGGTCGCGTTCAATGCAGTCTACCATGAATTGAGCCATGTGTGCCAGAGTCCTACCAGAATCCTCATCATCCTCTTGTGAGCGTTGTGATAGTTGTTGTGATGCATCATAGTCGTCACCTTCCTCCTGGTCTGCTTCTGCTGACCATTCGCGCTGAATTGTGGAAGTCCAACGTGCACCGCTCTGGCCCTCGTCAGTGGTGGCATGAAATTCCTGCTCCAACTCCAGCTGTTCCTCCTCCTCTTCTTCGTCATAGCTGCTGGGGCCAGCGTTCCCTGAGGCGGATGGCCTGATGTTGGTACCATCACGCTGATCGTTTTCTCCTTCAGATTCCCCCATTTGCATCATGACAGCTGTTTCCTTGATTTTCAACATTGACCTCTTCAGTAAACACAGCAGTGGTATGGTAATGCTGACTGAAGAGTTGTCACTGCTCACAAGCAACGTGGATTGCTCAAAATTTTGGAGGACTTGGCAGAGGTCCAACATGTTGGCCCAATCGGATCCACAGAAGCTTGGCAGCTGTCCGGATGCGCCTCGGTACTGCGCCGTCATGTACTGGACCACTGCACTCTTCTGCTCACAAAAGCGGGCTAGCATGTGCAGCGTAGAATTCCAGCGCGTAGGGACATCACACAGCAAGCGATGGTGGGGGAGATTGAAGCGCTCCTGCATCTTGGCGAGTGCCCCCGAAGCAGTACTGGAATTTCTACAAAGTTTGGCCACTCGACGCACCTTCAACAGAAGATCGGCCACGCCTGGGTATGTCCTCAGGAACCGCTGAACTACTAGGTTCATCACGTGCGCCAGACAAGGGATGTGTGTCAGCTTAGCCAACCTTAAAGCGCGAATGAGATTACTCCCATTATCACACACAACCATGCTCGGTTTCAGGTCCAGCGGTGCCAGCCACAAATCCGTCTGTTCCTTTATTCCCTTCCAAATTTCCTCCCCTGTGTGCTGCTTATCCCCAAGGCAGATCAGCTTCAGCAACGCTTGCTGACGCATGCCAACAGCTGTGCTGCACTCAGGGCCGGATTTCTGGCAAGGCCACATAGGCCATGGCCTAGGGCACCAGAAGTTTAGGGGCGGCTCAGTGAGGGGCAGGAAAGCTGTTCTATGCAGTCATCCCTATCTATAAGAACAGCTTTAACCTTTGAACTCTCTGTCCTGTACTTGTGCCGTCCCTGCAAGACCTGTAAGCTCTATCCTGCAGGTATACATCAGTCTAACTCTCATGGTGATGCAATGGGTCCATCATTAATGAGATGGCAAGCATAACATAACATTTCAAAACATAACTTCTAATCTATACACGTATTACTAAAATAGCCATTGTCTGTGACATCAATGATGGAAAGAAAGTTGAATTCTCATTGGGGCACACAGAGATAACAACCATACAGATGGTATAGTTGGCCTTGGGCGGTAAAAAGTACAAATCCGGCCCTGGCTGCACTGCTTCCACGATCCTACTGCTGCTGGTGCTGGGTTAGCGTTTCCGGATGAGGTACAGCTTTGAGATGCGTTGGAGGAGAAGGAGTCAGAGAGGTAGGTGCTGCTGTTGTTATCCAGTGGGAGGGACGGCGGTGCAGCTGTTTGCGGCGTGGGCAACACCCGCGCCGTAGCAGGTGAGGAATCGCTGCCAGGCTCCACAAGGTTCACCCAGTGCGCGGTAAGGGAGATGTATCGACCCTGGCTGAACGCACTCGTCCAGGTGTCAGTGGTGAGGTGAACCTTGCAGGCAACGGCATTCTTCAAGCTTCGGGTTATTTTGCTGACCACGTGCTCATGCAACTCAGGCACTGCAGAGCGCGCAAAGTGGTAGCGGCTGGGAACCACATAACGTGGGATGGCCACTGACATCATGCCCTTGAAGCTTTTTGTCTCCACCACTCGATATGGCAGCATTTCGCAGGCCAGAAGCTTGGCTATGCTGGCTGTTACTGCCACGGCCCGGGGGTCATTTGCTGGCAATTTCCTCTTGCACTCAAACATCTCCGACACAGACAACTGAACCGTAGCGCTGCACACGGAAGGGCTGTTGGTTGTTGTGTTTGATGAACACTGGGAGACCTCAAGAGCACTACTCCGGAAAGTGACAGTGTCAGCGTCGTCTGATGTTTGTGAATGTTGTGAACCACGCAATGGCTGGGCTACTGCTGCTGCTGAGGTGGGTCTGGTGGTGAGTCTGGTGAACCCAAGGGAGGCAGTGTTGCTGCTACCCTGTCCTGCCGCATTTGCCCACAGAATGGGATGTTTGGATAGCATGTGGCGGCTCATGCTGGTGGTGGAGAGGTTGTTAATACTTTTCCCCCTGCTCAGGCGGGTCTTGCACACCTTGCAAATCGCCATGGTAACATCCTCAGTGCAGTCTTCAAAGAAAGCCCAGACTTTGGAGCACCTGCCTTGCTGGCGATTTCTGTTTGCTCCTCTTTTGCCTCTCACTTGAACTTCCACGCTTGTGGTGCCTGAAATTGCGCGCCGCCTACCTTGTGGCACAAGGCGAACTCGTGCAGCAGTGGGTTCTTCAACAGACTCATCTGTGCTGCTGCTACGACGGCGATGTTCTCGTTCACAAACAAAATCTGGGTCTATGTCCACATTGTCCATACCCTCCTCTTCCATCTCCTGAAACTCGTCATATGTCATTGTGGGGGGCCGCCGCCGTGGAGTAGAGCTCCCAGAACAACCTCTGCGCAGCTCACTCCAACGTCGTCTTCCAAATCTTGTCGGCCGACCTCCTGCAATTGCAACCCCTCCTGCCCAACTTGCTCTGGGATTTGGGTTTCCGAGTCCTCCTCGGACTCGCCTTGTATTTCAGTGCGCGGTGCATTTCCCACAGTTAATGGTTGTGAATCCGGGCACAACATTTCTGGCTGTTCCTCCATTGACCTTTGAAAGGTGGAAGTTTGTTGGGCTGGGTATAGCTCCTGCGAATACCCCATTGTGTCCTGAGGTAATTCATCGGACTGGTTATCTGGCAGTTGTGTGCGTGGTGTCGCTGCCGGTTGTGTCAGCTTTGTGCCCACTGGCTCCTTGTAACTGGCTGAGGACTCGGACCTCGTGCGTGATGTGCTGGTGCTGCTTAACCCACTGCTGGACGCTTGAGAGGTCATCCAAGTAATTATCTGGTCCTATTCTTTTGGATTTGTGAGGGTTGTTGTCCTGGACAACATGGGCGGCATTGAGTGGGTTTTCTTGGGTGCTCCCCTGTGGTCTGTACGTGAACCGTCAGGGGAAACACCTCTTCCCTTGCCCCTCCTTCTTTCACCGGATTTCTTCCTCATTTTACTTATCCTTACAGTACACGCTGACTGGCAGCAGTACAGTGGCAGTACAGAAATGCTATACAGTGGTGGGTGAGCGGTGTACCACTATTGCCAGCAGTGACACAGAGCACAATGATATACAGTGGCGGGTGAGTGGTGTACTACTGTTCCCAGCAGACACAGAGTGGCAGTACACACAATGCTATATAGTCTGGCTGAGCCGTGTACACAGAGTGGCAGTAAACAATGCTATATAGTCTGGCTGAGCGGTGTACACAGAGTGGCAGTACACACAATGCTATATAGTGTGGCTGAGCGGTGCACACAGAGTGGCAGTACACACAATGCTATATAGTGTGGCTGAGCGGTGTACACAGAGTGGCAGTACACACAATGCTATATAGTCTGGCTGAGCGGTGTACACAGAGTGGCAGTACACACAATGCTATATAGTCTGGCTCAGCGGTGTACACAGAGTGGCAGTACACACAATGCTATATAGTCTGGCTGAGCGGTGTACACAGAGTGGCAGTACACACAATGCTATATAGTCTGGCTGAGCGGTGTACACAGAGTGGCAGTACACACAATGCTATATAGTCTGGCTGAGCGGAGTACACAGAGCGGCAGTACACACAATGCTATATAGTCTGGCTGAGCGGTGTACACAGAGTGGCAGTACACACAATGCTATATAGTCTGGCTGAGCAGTGTACACAGAGTGGCAGTACACACAATGCTATATAGTCTGGCTGAGCGGTGTACACAGAGTGGCAGTACACACAATGCTATATAGTCTGGCTGAGCGGTGTACACAGAGTGGCAGTAAACAATGCTATATAGTGTGGCTAAGCGGTGTACACAGAGTGGCAGTACACACAATGCTATATAGTCTGGCTGAGCGGTGTACACAGAGTGGCAGTACACACAATGCTATATAGTCTGGCTGAGCGGTGTACACAGAGTGGCAGTACACACAATGCTATATAGTCTGGCTGAGCGGTGTACACAGAGTGGCAGTACACACAATGCTATATAGTCTGGCTGAGCGGTGTACACAGAGTGGCAGTACACACAATGCTATATAGTCTGGCTGAGCGGTGTACACAGAGTGGCAGTACACACAATGCTATATAGTCTGGCTGAGCGGTGTACACAGAGTGGCAGTACACACAATGCTATATAGTCTGGCTGAGCGGTGTACACAGAGTGGCAGTACACACAATGCTATATAGTCTGGCTGAGCGGTGTACACAGAGTGGCAGTACACACAATGCTATATAGTCTGGCTGAGCGGTGTACACAGAGTGGCAGTACACACAATGCTATATAGTCTGGCTGAGCGGTGTACACAGAGTGGCAGTACACACAATGCTATATAGTCTGGCTGAGCGGTGTACACAGAGTGGCAGTACACACAATGCTATATAGTCTGGCTGAGCGGTGTACACAGAGTGGCAGTACACACAATGCTATATAGTCTGGCTGAGCGGTGTACACAGAGTGGCAGTACACACAATGCTATATAGTCTGGCTGAGCGGTGTACACAGAGTGGCAGTACACACAATGCTATATAGTCTGGCTGAGCGGTGTACACAGAGTGGCAGTACACACAATGCTATATAGTCTGGCTGAGCGGTGTACACAGAGTGGCAGTACACACAATGCTATATAGTCTGGCTGAGCGGTGTACACAGAGTGGCAGTAAACAATGCTATATAGTGTGGCTGAGCGGTGTACACAGAGTGGCAGTAAACACAATGCTATATAGTCTGGCTGAGCGGTGTACACAGAGTGGCAGTACACACAATGCTATATAGTCTGGCTGAGCGGTGTACACAGAGTGGCAGTAAACTATGCTATATAGTGTGGCTGAGCGAGGTACACAGAGTGGCAGTAAACAGAATGCTATATAGTGTGGCTGAGCGAGCGGTGTACTACTGTTCCCAGCAGCGACACACAATGACTGGGGGGGACCCTGGCTAGCGTGGCTGGAGAGAGAACTACCCTGCCTGCCTACCCAAAGCTAAACCGACAGAGAAATGGCAGAGATATGACGTGGTTCGGGTATTTATTTACCCGAACCACGTGACCGTTCGGCCAATCAGAGCGCGTTCGGGTCCGAACCACGTGACCCGTTCGGCCAATCACAGCGCTAGCCGAACGTTCGGGGAACGTTCGGCCATGCGCTCTTAGTTCGGCCATGTGGCCGAACGGTTTGGCCGAACACCATCAGGTGTTCGGCCGAACTCGAACATCACCCGAACAGGGTGATGTTCTGCAGAACCCGAACAGTGGCGAACACTGTTCGCCCAACACTAATTGGGTGCCCGCAAGGGGGAGATTAGGGTCTGATCTGATGGGTAACAGTGACAGGTGGTGATAGGGGGTGATTGATGGGTGATTGATGGGTAATTAGTGGGTGTTTAGAGGAGAGAATAGATGTAAACACTGCGCTTGGGTGGTGATCTGATGTCGGATCTGCGGGCGATCTATCGGTGTGGGTGGGTGACCAGATTGCCCGCAAGGGGCAGGGGGCGGGGGGGGGGGGGGTAAAAAAAATATAGCGTCGACAGATAGTGACAGGTAGTGATTGATGGGTGATTAGGGGGTGATTGGGTGCAAACAGGGGTCTGGGGGGTGGGCAGGGGGGGGGATCTGAGGGGTGTTGTGGGCGATCTGGGGCAGGGGGGGGAGAAATCAGTGTGCGTGGTGCAGACTAGGGTGGCTGCACCCTGCCCTGGTGGTCCCTCGGACACTGGGACCACCAGGGCAGGAGGCAGCCTGTATAATAAACTTTGTAAACATTACAAAGTGTATTATACACTTTGTATGCGGCGATCGTCGGGTTAACATCCCGCCGGCGCTTCCGTATGGCCGGCGGGATGTTGCGGCGGGTGAGCGGAGACAGGCGCCGGCGGAGGATCGCGTCACGGATGACGCAATCGCTCCGCCCATGCCCATACAAGGACCGCCGCATTTTGTCAATACGGCGGTCCTTGCGGCGTCCACTTCCTGGCCGCCATTTGTCAATACGGCGGTCGGGAAGTGGTTAAACGACCACCGATTTTAGAGGTTAATAGCAAAGTCCCCTTACATAGTAGAAACACCAAATTTGCAGGGTATGTAAAGGGGACAGTGACTACAAGAGGAAACAAAAAGACCTTATACTTTTTGAGAAAATGGATTTTAAAATTTCAAAGAAAAATAGTATACATTTAAATTAAATGACAGTTCTTAGGGAAACAATTCCTGCCAACTTTAGCAGTTAATAGCACAGGCCCCTTACATCCTAGCAACACCAAATTTGCAGGATATGTTAAAAACATAGTGGGAAACAATATTTAAAAAAAATATATATTTTTTTTAGTTTAATTTTTTCGTTATTTCAGAGTGTGGGAAATTTCCCAAAAAAATGACGTAGGGTCCCCCCTACCGAGCTCTCTGTAACCCCTTGTCCCCCATGCAGGCTGGTATAGCCAGAATGTGGAGCCCTGGCCGCATGGGGCTTCACACCCTGAACTATACCGGCCCGCATAGTCCATGGTATGGGGGGGGGGGGCTCTGGGGAAGAGAGTGGACAAGTCTTCCCCTATCCCCCGAGCCCTTGTCTAATCCATGGACAAGGGGCTCTTCCCCACCTACGGTGCCCCAGGAGGAGGTGGGGGCGACGACTCCCTGGGGGGGTTCATGGTGGCATCTGGGAGTCCCCTTTAACCACTTGAGGACCTAGGGCTTTCTACCCCTTAAGGACCGGCCACTTTTTTTCCATTCAGACCACTGCAGCTTTCACGGTTTATTGCTCGCTCATACAACCTACCACCTAAATGAATTTTGGCTCCTTTTCTTGTCACTAATAAAGCTTTCTTTTGGTGCTATTTGATTGCTCCTGCGATTTTTACTTTTTATTATATTCATCAAAAAAGACATGAATTTTGGCAAAAAAATGATTTTTTTAACTTTCTGTGCTGACATTTTTCAAATAAAGTAAAATTTCTGTATACATGCAGCGCGAAAAATGTGGACAAACATGTTTTTGATAAAAAAAAAACCATTCAGTGTATATTTATTGGTTTGGGTAAAAGTTATAGCGTTTACAAACTATGGTGTAAAAAGTGAATTTTCTCATTTTCAAGCATCTATGACTTTTCTGACCCCCTGTCATGTTTCATGAGGGGCTAGAATTCCAGGATAGTATAAATACCCCCCAAATTACCCCATTTTGGAAAGAAGACATCCCAAAGTATTCACTGAGAGGCATAGTGAGTTCATAGAAGATATTATTTTTTGTCACAAGTAAGCGGAAAATGACACTTTGTGAGAAAAAAAAAAAAGTTTCCATTTCTTCTAACTTGCGACAAAAAAAAATGAAATCTGCCACGGACTCACCATGCCCCTCTCTGAATACCTTGAAGGGTCTACTTTCCAAAATGGGGTCATTTGTGGGGTGTGTTTACTGTCCTGACATTTTGGGGGTGCTAAATTGTAAGCACCCCTGTAAAGCCTAAAGGTGCTCATTGGACTTTGGACTCCTTAGCGCAGTTAGGCTGCAAAAAAGTGCCACACATGTGGTATTGCCGTACTCAGGAGAAGTAGTATAATGTGTTTTGGGGTGTATTTTTACACATACCCATGCTGGGTGGGAGAAATATCTCTGTAAATGACAATTTGTTAATTTTTTTTACACACAATTGTCCATTTACAGAGATCTTTCTCCCACTCAGCATGGGTATGTGTAAAAATACACCACAAAACACATTATACTACTTCTCCTGAGTACGGCGATACCACATGTGTGGCACTTTTTTGCACCCTAACTGCGCTAAAGGGCCCAAAGTCCAATGAGTACCTTTAGGATTTCACAGGTCATTTTGAGAAATTTCGTTTCAAGACTACTCCTCACGGTTTAGGGCCCCTAAAATGCCAGGGCAGTATAGGAACCCCACAAATGACCCCATTTTAGAAAGAAGACACCCCAAGGTATTCCGTTAGGAGTATGGTGAGTTCATAGAAGATTTTATTTTTTGTCAAAAGTTAGCGGAAAATGACACTTTGTGAAAAAACACAATTAAAATCAATTTCCGCTAACTTGTGACAAAAAATAAAATCTTCTATGAACTCGCCATACTACTAACAGAATACCTTGGGGTGTCTTCTTTCTAAAATGGGGTCATTTGTGGGGTTCCTATACTGCCCTGGCATTTTAGGGGCCCTAAACCGTGAGGAGTAGTCTTGAAACGAAATTTCTCAAAATGACCTGTGAAATCCTAAAGGTACTCATTGGACTTTGGGCCCTTTAGCGCAGTTAGGGTGCAAAAAAGTGCCACACATGTGGTATCGCGATACTCGGGAGAAGTAGTACAATGTGTTTTGGGGTGTATTTTTACACATACCCATGCTGGGTGGGAGAAATACCTCTGTAAATGGACAATTGTGTGTAAAAAAATCAAAAGATTGTCATTTACAGAGGTATTTCTCCCACCCAGCATGGGTATGTGTAAAAATACACCCCAAAACACATTATACTACTTCTCCCGAGTACGTCGATACCACATGTGTGGCACTTTTTTGCACCCTAACTGCACTAAGGGGCCCAAAGTCCAATGAGTACCTTTAGGATTTCACAGGTCATTTTTGTTTCAAGACTACTCCTCACGGTTTAGGGCCCCTAAAATGCCAGGGCAGTATAGAAACCCCACTAATGACCCCATTTTAGAAAGAAGACACCCCAAGGTATTCCGTTAGGTGTATGGTGAGTTCATAGAAGAGTTAGCGGAAATTGATTTTTATTGGTTTTTTTCACAAAGTGTCATCTTCCGCTAACTTGTGACAAAAAATAAAATCTTCTATGAACTCACCATACTCCGTACGGAATACCTTTGGGTGTCTTCTTTCTAGAATGGGGTCATTTGTGGGGTTCCTATACTGCCCTGGCATTTTAGGGGCCCTAAACCGTGAGGAGTAGTCTTGAAACCAAATGTCGCAAAATGACCTGTGAAATCCTAAAGGTACTCATTGGACTTTGGGCCCCTTAGCGTACTTAGGGTGTAAAAAAGTGCCACACATGTGGTATCGCCGTACTCAGGAGAAGTAGTATAATGCGTTTTGGGGTGTATTTTTACACATACCCATGCTAAGTGGGAGAAATATATCTGTAAATGACAATTGTTTGATTTTTTTACACACAATTGTCCATTTACATAGAAATTTCTCCCACCCAGCATGGGTATGTGTAAAAATACACCCCAAAACACATTATACTACTTTTCCTGAGTACGGCGGTACCACATGTGTGACACTTTTTTGCAGCCTAGGTGCACTAAGGGGCCCAACGTCCTATTCACAGGTCATTTTGAGGCATTTGTTTTCTAGACTACTCCTCGCGGTTTAGGGCCCCTAAAATGCCAGGGCAGTATAGGAACCCCACAAGTGACCCCATTTTAGAAAGAAGACACCCCAAGGTATTCCGTTAGGTGTATGGCGAGTTCATAGAAGATTTTATTTTTTGTCACAAGTTAGTGAAAAATGACACTTTGTGAAAAAAAACAATAAAAATCAATTTCCGCTAATTTTTGACAAAAAATAAAATCTTCTATGAACTCGTCATACACCTAACAGAATACCTTGGGGTGTCTTTTTTTCTAAAATAAACATACATATATCCAGGCACATTGCCTCTAGTTAGGACATTAAATAAATTATTAGGGAAAGGGAGGTGCTGAAGGGGGTGTGGCTAGAAACAGCAAAAATCAATTAACCCTTTGCACACTCACATGCAAATGTTCAAATAAATCTGTGAATGCATTTGTTTGAACATTTGCATGTGAGTGTGCAAAGGGTTAATTGATTTTTGCTGTTTCTAGCCACACCCCCTTCAGCACCTCCCTTTCCCTAATAATTTATTTAATGTCCTAACTAGAGGCGATGTGCCTGGATATATGTATGTTTATTCTTATCATTGACCCCTGTGGCTAGGGTCCAATTCGGTGCACTCCCCCCTTCCCCTGTATGTTTGTCAGCATGCAGACAGCTTATGCTGGTGTATGCGCATGGTGCACATGGACACATAACATTAGCTCCCTTGTGCGATTGGTAAGATGCACTGTCTTTCCCAGGAGAGGAAGTTAGGATGTGTGCTCCTAATCCATTGATAGGTTTGATGCAATGAATGTGTTTGCATGTCTGCACTATGCATGTTACAGGGCCAGAGTTAGGACACCTATGTTTACCTGGGTACTTATACGCTGTATAGGTGACTAAGCATAAGAATGCATTCTTCTGTGAACTAAAACCCTGGCTTTTAATTTAGCTGTAGGGATAACAGTTGTGCCTGGATGAGTAAATCTGTGAATGCATTTGTTTGAACATTTGCATGTGAGTGTGCAAAGGGTTAATTGATTTTTTTTCTAAAATGGGGTCACTTTGTGGGGTTCCTATACCGCCCTGGCATTTTACAGGCCCAAAAACCGTGAGTAGTCTGGAAACCAAATGTCTCAAAATGACTGTTCAGGGGTATAAGCATCTGCAAATTTTGATGACAGGTGGTCTATGAGGGGGCGAATTTTGTGGAACCGGTCATAAGCAGGGTGGCCTTTTAGATGACAGGTTGTATTGGGCCTGATCTGATGGATAGGAGTGCTAGGGGGGTGACAGGAGGTGATTGATGGGTGTCTCAGGGGGTGGTTAGAGGGGAAAATAGATGCAGTCAATGCACTGGGGAGGTGATCGGAAGGGGGTCTGAGGGGGATCTGAGGGTTTGGCCGAGGGATCAGGAGCCCACACGGGGCAAATTGGGGCCTGATCTGATGGGTAGGTGTGCTAGGGGGGTGACAGGAGGTGATTGATGGGTGTCTCAGGGGGTGGTTAGAGGGGAAAATAGATGCAATCAATGCACTGGGGAGGTGATCGGAAGGTGGTCTGAGGGGGATCTGAGGGTTTGGCTGAGTGATCAGGAGCCCACACGGGGCAAATTGGGGCCTGATCTGATGGGTAGGTGTGCTAGGGGGTGACAGGAGGTGATTGATGGGTGTCTCAAGGTGTGATTAGAGGGGGGAATAGATGCAAGCAATGCACTGGCGAGGTGATCAGGGCTGGGGTCTGAGGGCATTCTGAGGGGCAGATAGGGGTCTAATCTGATAGGTAGCAGTGACAGGGGGTGATTGATGAGTAATTAGTGGGTGTTTAGGGTAGAGAACAGATGTAAACACTGCACTTGGGAGGTGATCGGACGTCGGATCTGCGGGCGATCTATTGGTGTGGGTGGGTGATCAGATTGCCCGCAAGGGGCAGGTTAGGGGCTGATTGATGGGTGGCAGTGACAGCGGGTGATTGATGGGTGGCAGTGACAGGGGGTGATTGATGGGTGGCAGTGACAGGGGGTGATTGATGGGTGATTGATAGGTGATTGACAGGTAATCAGTGGGTTATTACAGGGGAGAACAGATGTAAATATTGCACTGGCGAATTGATAAGGGGGGGTGTGAGGGCAATCTGAGCGTGTAGGCGGGCGATTGGGTGCCCACAAGGGGCAGATTAGGGTCTGATCTGATGGGTAACAGTGACAGGTGGTGATAGGGGGTGATTGATGGGTGATTGATGGGTAATTAGTGGGTGTTTAGAGGAGAGAATAGATGGAAACACTGCGCTTGGGTGGTGATCTGATGTCGGATCTGCGGGCGATCTATTGGTGTGGGTGGGTGATCAGTTTGCCCGCAAGGGGCAGGTTAGTGGCTGATTGTTGGGTGGCAGTGACAGGGGGTGATTGATGAGTGATAGGTTATTGGCAGGTGATTGACAGGTGATCAGTGGGTTATTACAGGGAAGGACAGATGTAATTAATGCACTGGCGAATTGACAAGGGGGGGGGGGGGTCTGAGGGCAATCTGAGCGTGTGGGCGGGTGAATGGGTGCCTGCAAGGGGCAGATTAGGGTCTGATCTGATAGGACGGCGGGTTTGCGGGCGATCTAATGGTGTGGGTGGGTGATCAGATTGCCCACAAGGGGCTGGTTAGGGGCTGATTGATGGGTGGCAGTGACAGGGGGTGACAGGGGGTGATTGATGGGTGATAGGTGATTGGCAGGTGATTGACAGGTGATCAGTGGGTTATTACAGGGACGAACAGATGTAATTAATGCACTGGTGAATTGATAAGGGGGGGTCAGAGGGCAATTTGAGCGTGTGGGCGGGTGATTGGGTGCCCGCAAGGGGCAGATTAGGGTCTGATCTGATAGGTAAAAGTGACAGGTGGTGATAGGGGGTGATTGATGGGTGATTGATGGGTAATTAGTGGGTGTTTAGAGGAGAGAATAGATGTAAACAATGGATTTGGGAGGTGATCTGATGTCGGATCTGCGGGCGATCTATTGGTGTGGGGGGGTGATCAGATTGACCGCAAGGGGCAGGTTAGGGTGCTGATTGATGGGTGGCAGTGACAGGGGGTGATTGACGGGTGATTGACAGGTGATTGACAGGTGATCAGGGGGGATAGATGCATACAGTACATGGGGGGGGGGTCTGAGGGGGGGGGGGGTCTGGGGAGAATCTGAGGGGTGGGGGGGTGATCAGGAGGGAGCAGGGGGCAGGGGGGGGGGATAAAAAAAAAATAGCGTTGACAGATAGTGACAGGGAGTGATTGATGGGTGATTAGGGGGGTGATTGGGTGCAAACAGGGATCTGGGGGGTGGGCAGGGGGGGGTCTGATGGGTGCTGTGGGTGATCTGGGGCGGGGGGGGAAATCAGTGTGCTTGGTGCAGACTAGGGTGGCTGCAGCCTGCCCTGGTGGTCCCTCGGACACTGGGACCACCAGGGCAGGAGGCAGCCTGTATAATACACTTTGTAAACATTACAAAGTGTATTATACACTTTGTATGCGGCGATCGTCGGGTTAACATCCCGCCGGCGCTTCCGTATGGCCGGCGGGATGTTGCAGCGGGCGAGCGGCGCCAGGCTGAGGCGGAGGATCGCGTCACGGATGACGCGATCGCTCCGCCCATGCCCATACAAGGACCGCCGCATTTTGTCAATACGGCGGTCCTTGCGGCGTCCACTTCCCGGCCGCCATTTGTCTATACAGCGGTCGGGAAGTAGTTAAGAGGACCCCAGATGCCCACCCCCCTCCCAGGAGAAATGAGTATAGGGGTAAAAAGTACCCCTTACCCATTTCCACAAAGGGTTAAATGAAATAAAAACACAATGACGAAAAAAGTCCTTTAATGTTCTTTTTTTTTTTTTTTTTTTTCATTTTTTTTTTTTTTTTTTAATTCTTTATTTATCCAACAATAAATATTTCCCATCATCTTACAAAAAGAAACAAAGAGATACCAGTACAACATCTTATACATATGCTCCTAAAAGTGTGTCTACCCCCCCTCCCCTTCCCCAAATCTGACCCACCTCCACTGTTCCCAGGGCAGTACTTCTTCTCTCACCTCTTCCTACACCATTTCTTATTAGCCCTACCTCCTTCCTAACCTTTCTCCCATCTTGGGGAAGAAGCCCTTTCCTTCTCCTCAGTTTACAACCCCCTCTAAAAGACACTGGTACACAATTTAGAACCACCACCCAGAGATTTAGATCACACCCAGTGTAGTGAATAGGTACCCACCGGTCCCACCTGTCTTTCTCTTCTTGCCGACCAAGATTTATACATAATGGCCTCAGCCCCGGAACTCCACCGTGTGCCACCTCCACCAACCACCCGGCCACCAGCAGATACCTACGAGCCCAGGCCTATGTCTCCCTGCCCATAGGCGAGCCTCCCTTCCCCTTCTGGACACTATATCTTACCCTTCTTGTATTCTTCTGTTTCTCTGAATTCTAACCATTTATCCAACCCCCGATTTTCTTTTCCCTTAATTATACTTGAGAGTTCTTCCATCTGATAAATTTGGTCTATTTCTGTAAACCATTCCCTTATGGAGGGGGCCTGTTGACACTTCCAGTTTCTTGCAATTAGAATTCGAGCTGCATTAATTAAGTGCATCCCCAATGACCCTCTATACTCTTTAATCCCTTTTTCCACCAGATGTAGCAAATATACCTCCGGACCTGACTGAACTGGTATTCCAGCCAGTTCCCATATATATTTCTTTACCTTCTCCCAATATCCAGCGAGGCCTTCACATGTCCACCAGATATGCAGCAACTCTCCTCTTTCCTTACCACACCTCCAGCACATTGGGCTTGCCCCACTCATCTTGTTTAACCACTTCAGCCTACAGCTTCGAAAATCTTATGCATCCAAGCAATGTTCACCTCCCATTCATTCGCTAATAACTTTATCGCTACTTATCAAAATTAATTGATCTATATCTCGTTTTTTCCGCCACTAATTAGGCTTTCTTTAGGTAGTACATTTTGCTAAGAGCCACTTTACTGTAAATACATTTTAACAGGAAGATTAAGATAGAAATGGAAAAAAAACATTATTTCTCAGTTTTTAGCCATTATAGTTTAAAATTAATACATGCTACAGTAATTAAAACCCATGTATTTTATGTGCCCATTTGTCCCGCTTATTACACCATTTAAATTACGTCCCTATCACAATTTATGGCGCCGATATTTTATTTAGAAATAAAGGTGCATTTTTTCAATTTGCGTCCATCACTATTTGCAAGCTTATAATTTTAAAAAATGTAATAAGATACTCTCTTGACATGTATATTTAAAAAGTTCAGACCCTTAGGTAACTATTTATGTAGTTTTTTTTTTTTATTGTAATTTTTTGTATTATTTTTTTTAATACAAAAATGTATTTGGGTAATTTTAGTTTGGGAGGTAAATAGCCAATTTTAGATGTAAAATAATGTATTTTTTATTCAATACAGGTATGTGGGTGCAGTTTACTATTTGGCCACAAGATGGCCACATTCAAAAAGTTCCTAGATGCGAACGATGTCGCATCTAGGAACTAAAATGAAGAGAAGTTGTTTCCTGGGGGCAGAAATACCACGCTCTCTGATGAGAAAGCGTCGGTATTTCTGCCGGGGACTTGGATCGGTGAATGGGAATTATATTCCCATTCACTGATCGGGGGGGCAGCGGGAGGCAGCGGGGGCGCGCGCGGGCGCGCGCCCGATCGCGCGCACCACACGGCTGCAGCACCACTGCCT
Source organism: Hyperolius riggenbachi (assembly GCF_040937935.1). Classification (NCBI taxonomy): domain Eukaryota; kingdom Metazoa; phylum Chordata; class Amphibia; order Anura; family Hyperoliidae; genus Hyperolius; species Hyperolius riggenbachi. The sequence continues at coordinate 356,948,411 of NC_090648.1, forward strand.
ATCTGGACGGATATATGCGTCCAGATATGGCGAAGTGGTTAATCTAACTGGCGTATAATACCACCTCATTACTAACTTATACCCAGATTCCTGTATTCTAGTGGACATCGAGGCCTTGTGTGTCATCCTCAGAATTCTTTCCCATTGGGTGCTCTTCCAATTCCTCCCCATGTCCCCCTCCGACTTTATTTTGTACTTTAGAGTATGGTCTTCCTCTTCCTCCAATATTTTATAAATTTTTGCTAATGTTCCCTTTGTCGGTCCCTCCATCAGACAGAGCCTCTCAAACTGAGTCAGTTCCCTTGAAAGTGTCTCCCTCGTGCCCAATGTGAGAAGGAAATGTCTAAATTGATACATGCTCCACCTATCTATCTGCATCACCTGACGTTGTTCTGCTATTTCCCTTTCATCCAACCATCTACCTTTTCTAATCATGGAGCAAATCTGTGGGCTTCTTCCCATCCTCCATTCTCTGTAACCTCCTTTTAGGCACCCCGGTGGGAATCTGCTATTTCCCAACAATGGCATAAGGGGAGAGGGGCTCATAGAAATCTCCCTCCTACTACTTACCTTCTTAAAAGTCTTCAGGGTATTTTCTACCAGTGTACCTGGCATTCGATAATCCTCCAATACATATGGGAGCCAGGGGGCTTCCCTCAGTTCGCCCTCCACAAATTCCTTTTCCACCCCCACCCACTGTTTAGAAGCTTAATTTCTGTTCCAATCAACCACCCTTGTACAGACAGCTGCCTGATAATATCTTATGGGATCCGGTACCACAAGACCCCCTTTATCTTTTGACTGTGAGATAAATGCAAATTTCAACCTAGCCCTTCTATTCTGCCATATAAATTTTGTAAACATCCTTCTTAATTCATCCAGGTAGCTCCTGGGTAGAGGAACAGGGAGGGCCTGGAAGACATATAACAGCCTCGGCATAATATTCATTTTAAGCACATTAATCCTTCCAAACCAGGAAAGCTTCAGTTTAACCCATCTTTCTAGATCTTTTTTCAGGATATTGAGCAATGGGTAGTAATTTAATCTAATATTCTCCTGCGTATTTCTCGCCAATTTTATACCTAGGTAATTTAAGGAGTCTTTCATCCATCTAAATGGAAAATTTGTTTTTATTTGTTCTACTTCCTCCTTCTTCATCCCCATACTCATCGCCTCACATTTATCCCAGTTAATCTTAAAATTTGCAATCCTCCCATATTCAGTAAATGCCTTCATTAAGTTTGGCAGAGCTATTCTGGGATTTGTCAGGTAGAACAACAAGTCGTCCGCGTATGCAGCGATCTTATGCTCTGTCAGACCTATTTTTACTCCTGTAATATCTGTGTTATTGCGAATTGTTCTCAGGAAAGGCTCCAGAGTTAGGGCAAATACCAGGGGGGATAACGGGCAACCCTGCCGGGTTCCATTTGTTATTTCCAGGGGGCTGGACAGTATTCCGTTTACTTTGACTCTGGCCGTTAAATCTTTATACATAGATGCTATCCAGGCTCTCATGTTTTCACTCAAGCCTATATGTTCCAACACCACCTTAATATATCCCCACCTGACCCTGTCAAATGCTTTTTCCGCATCTGTAGATAGCAAGACAACAGGGCCAGGTGAGGATCCAACCCACTGAATCACATCTACCGACCTCACGGTGTTATCCCTTGCCTCCCTCCCCTGTATAAATCCCACCTGGTCATAATGCACCAACTCCTTTAATACTGGGTTTATCCTATTTGCTAAGATTTTTGCTAGCACCTTTAGATCTTTGTTGAGTAAGGATATGGGCCTATATCCCGCGCAGGATGCCAAATCCTTCCCCTCCTTTGGAATCACCGAAATATGTGACACCAGGGATTCCCGGCCCAGTCTACCCTCACAGTTATCCTTTGCCTTAATGGCATTTAATGCCCTCACCCAGTACGGCTTCAGGATTTCTCCAAATCTCCTATAATATTCAAGGGTGTATCCGTCCGGGCCTGGGGCCTTCTCCCCCGGCATTTGCCCCAATGCTCTATCCAATTCCTCCACAGATATTTCTCTTTCCATATTATCTGCATCCATAGGATGTATTTTTCCCATGCCAGAGGCTGTCACATAGTCCTGCATGTCCTCCCTGCTCCCCAATTCACCCTCTTCCATCCCATACAGTTTAGCATAGTATTTATGGAACATCCTGCATAAGGACTCATTCCTATAATGCTTCTGCCCTTTATTATCGCACAAAAATGGAATGTAATTCGCCGTCTGTTGCTGCTTTAGCTGTCTCGCCAGCAACCTACTTCCCTTGTTTCCAAACTCATAGAAATTTCTTTTACATCTAGTTGCTGCAAATTTTGCTTTTGAGAATAGCAAATTCTTAAGCTTTTCTCTTTCTCTTATCAAGTCTGTCCGTACATTTTCTGCTAACGGTTTTTTATGCTGTCCCTCCAGCCTTGTTATTTCTGCCAGGCACCCTGCTATTTCCCCTTCCCTCGCTTTCTTTATTCTACTCCCCTCTCTTATCAGGATTCCCCTCATTACCACCTTATGGGCCTCCCACACCACTATCGGCGATATCTCACCTCTGGCGTTCTCCTCGAAGTAATGTTTCATCTCCTCCTCGAGCATCCGCACCATTTCCTCTTTTCTCAACAATGATTCATTTAACTTCCAATTCCATGGGCCCCTCTCCCTTAGTCTAAATCCCACCTTGATACTGATCGGGGAGTGGTCTGATATTACCGATGATTCAATTCTTGTCTCAATTTCTTCTGATAATAAATTATGCGAGACCAGGAAGTAGTCCAATCTCGAATATGATTTATGCGGGGGCGAATAATATGTATAATCCCTTGATGTGGGGTGTTGGATCCTTCTCGCTTCTCCTATCGCGCCCCCGGGCGTCTGATTCCTCTACAGGGCCAGCTCCACAAACGCCTTAGCTCCGTCTCGTGGTGGGGAAGCGGCGCGGACGAACCTACGTCATGACGTCCGCTCCTCCTCCTTTAATGTTCTTAATGAGCGCGCTCAAGATGGCAGCCTCTCCTTTTACCTGCTCCACACCTTGTCTCGGCTCTGGGAAGCATTAATCACATATATGCACAGAAGGAACAAAAATACGTACAGATTCTGCACCATGAACTCTCTGGCTACAACTGGAACCTTCTGGGAAACGTGGAAGTTTATGGATGGCTAAGTTACAAGCTGGATTGTACTCACCATGAAAGTCATGTGTAGCTGACCTTGGTTTTGGAGTCCTGCATGGGATTGGGAAGCTGATAATCCACACAAACAAACAAACAAAAGCCTTCTCTACTCCTACAAGGACACACAATGGAATAGGATTTCTCCACCTGGATACTCATGAGGTCCACAGCTTCAAACAAGCAAACACATCAAAAAGCATGTCCATGCAACACAGCAAGCAGATCTCCTACCTTCCCAAGTCCTCTTCCCAAGGTAAGGGAATTCATCCTCCTTCCTCAAACAGCAATAATATCCTTCAGCTGGCAATCCGTTTTTGCAGACTGCACAAATACTTGAAATGCATTCAGAGGCTGAAATTATATTGACTCCATTGCCTTTCTAAGTAAACCTTAGTAGGCCCCATGCTTCTGCATATCAATGGACTTTTCACACCTCTTGTAGCAGATTCTGAAGGCCAGCATTTGCTTTTGTATACCCCCCACTGATAAACAACAACAATCAAAGGAAGAGCTTACTTAACCCATTCCTTCACAAAGAGCAATGTTAATCTATACAGCCAGCTTCTTACTATCTCTCAGGCCATTGAGAGCTGCATCTCACATTGGAAAAAAACAAGCTAATTTGCTGGAATCTCTAGGGATTTTAAATAAAACGCACAGAGGTAAAAAAGGCGGCCAGGCCCATAAAAAGTGCCACACTCAGTCTCAGTCCAACTTCAGGGACCCAGGTCCATTCAAGGAAAAGAACTTTCCAGCGATCTCCAGTGAGGTTTACTGGAAATCAGAGGCTGAAAGTAGCAGAAGTTACCATGTCCCTAGTCAGAGATGCAGTAACACCCCAGCAGTGAACCCAGTCGCCATTGCTAAACCCCATGCAGTCACCGCATTGCTCTGCAATGCCCGCTCTATAAACAATAAGACAGCCATTATTGCGGACCTTATTCAGACATGCGATTTTTCATGCATCACTGAAACCTGGATTGATGCCAATGCGGGCCCCACACTGGAAGCAACCATCCCATACAATTACTCAGTCCTAAGTGAGGGAAGACGAGACCGCAGAGGAGGGGGTGTAGCAATTTGTGGCAAAACAACTCTGCAGCTCAGGGCCCTGAATGTTGGCTCAACAAAGTCCTTTGAATGTATAGGTGCCCAGATCTCAGCTGGTAAAGGCTTCAAAATTTTAGTGGTTTATCGTCCCCCCGGAGATGCTGACCCTTTCCTACAGGAATTCCCAGAACTTCTGGCCATGCTAACTCTGTCTTATCCGAGATGGATCATCCTTGGTGACTTCAACGTCCGGGCTGATAACACTCAATCACAAGATGCAAATGAACTAATAAATCTCATGGGTGGACTAGGCTTCACACAAGTTGTAAAATCAGCTACCCACAGAGGAGGGCATACGCTAGACTTACTGTTCCACCTTGGAATGGACATTAGTAACATAACAGTAACCCCAGTGGTGTGGTCAGACCATCACATAATACAGTTTACTATTGAACATCACCCTATCAAGCAGCTCCCTAAAGAAACAATCAAAACCCGTCCCCTGAGTAAATTAACACCGGAGAGGATAACTGCCAACCTGGATTTTACAAATCTGCTCCACAGCCAAATGGACCCAAACACTCTAGTAACCCAGTACAACACCACGATATATGAAACACTTGACAGTATTGCCCCATGGCGCACCAAATCAGCAACCAAAAAGCAGAAAGCTAATTGGTTTGACAAAATCATCATGGATCTAAAAAAGAAAGGGCGCAGACTAGAAAGACAGTGGCGTAAATCAGGGACTGAGGAGCACAAATCTAGCCTAGTTTAACACCTCAGACAATACCAACAAGCAATAACCAAGAAAAAATCAGACTTTATCTCGCACAAAATATCTACAGCCAACAACAGAGCTGCTCAACTCTTCCACACAGTGGAATCACTCTGCAATCCTTCCTGCCTAAAAGCCCCAACCACATACTCCAGGGAAAGGTGTGAAGAATTCTCTGCCTTCTTCACAAACAAGGTGTCTACCATCCGTGCCAGCATTACACCAACTACATCAATTGACCACTGGACGTTGCATATGCCTACTACCGTACCACCATGGCAAGTCTTTGACACTCTGAGTGTAGAAGATTTTGGAATTCTCATTCAAAGTCTCCGCCCCACTACCTGCGACCTGGATCCTGGCCCAACTGGATCCTTAATGCAGTGCCCAGAGCTGATCAGGCCAGCACTTCACAAAATCACTCAGTGCTCCTTGCAAAGTGGTCTTTTCCCAGAAGAACTAAAGAAAGCAATCATAAAACCCCTCCTGAAGAAACCATCACTAGATCCTGATTCTGTAACCAACTACAGACCGGTGGCGAACTTACCATTCCTATCAAAAGTTATCGAGAAAGCAGTCGCCAACCAGCTAGAAGCCAGGCGTACAGATAACAACATCTTTGATACTTTTCAGTCAGGATTCAGGAAAAGGCACAGCACTGAAACAGCATTAGTCCGAGTAATGAATGATCTACTTACTGCAAGGGACAAGGGTGATTGCTCAATTCTGATTCTTCTTGACTTGTCAGCAGCATTTGATACTGTGGATCATGAAATTCTTATCCAGCGACTGAAGAATTACTGTGGCCTAAGGGGTAATGTTCTTAGATGGTTTCAGACCTTCCTATCTGGCAGGACACAGCAAGTATGTCTGGGCACACACTACTCTAATCCAGTGCCACTTGCCTATGGAGTTCCACAGGGTTCTGTACTATAACCATTACTCTTTGCAGCCTATATGCTCCCACTGGGCAAAATAATCCAGAACTATGGCCTAGGATACCATTGTTATGCAGATGACACACAACTGTATCTGTCCTTCAAGCCTGGCACCCAAGACCCATCAGCATCCATAAATGCGTGTCTAGTGGATTTACAAAATTGGATGAACACCAGCTGGCTGAGGCTGAACTCTGACAAAACAGAGGTGTTGGTGGCAGGTGGTCCACACATGATGGATAAAGTTCAAAACGCTCACCACCTCAAACTAGCAATTGGGGGAGATACTGTACAGTATAAAGACTCTGTGCGAAACCTTGGGGTGATCCTGGATGGAAATCTAAAACTCAGACAGCAGGTATCAGCTGTCGTCAAGTCTTCCTTCTTCCATCTAAGAAATATAGCGAAAATCAAACACCTTATCCCAGCTGAAGACCTACCTGCCCTGGTTTACGCATTTGTATCCTCCCGCCTAGACTACTGCAACGCCCTGTTCATCGGATCTACAGATAAGGCTCTGCGCCCCTTACAGCTAGTACAGAATGCTGCAGCCAGACTCCTAGCCAATGCCCCCCGCAGCTCAGACATCACCCCAGTACTGCAAACTCTTCACTGGTTGCCAGTAAAATGGAAAATCAATTTTAAGATCTGCCTGCTGACATTCAAGGCTCTACACCACATGGGACCCAAATACATAGCGGATCTATTGGAACTTTATGCCCCTTCACGCACCCTCCGCTCTGCCAACAAGATGAAGCTGGTTATTCCCAGGATACACTTAACATTTGGTGCTCGGGCCTTTTCCTACGCAGCCCCTACTCTATGGAACTCACTTCCACAATCAGTACGAGAGGCTCCTTCTCTGGTCAGCTTTAAAAAAAGGCTAAAACTCACCTCTTTTCCCGAGCCTTTGAGACTGCATAATGCAGGGTCACAGCGCTTTGAGTCCCCAGGGAGAAAAGCGCTATATAAATATTATTGTTATTGTTAATTAACCAGAACTACTTACCTGTACCTTTAAAAAAAAGTTCCGATGCCAATATCCTCGGAAATGTCCCATGCCATTATCCTCTCATCTTGCGATCTTCAATTAAGTTGATTGAAGATCTCCACCGCCCCCCACATAGCAGAGAATGCATCCGCATTCCCGCTGTCCTCCCGCTGTCTCCCGCTGTCCTCCCCACCTGTCACCCTCACCTAGCTTGGCACCTGGTGCACCCATGGGTCCACCGCGTGCCAGGCTAGGTGAAGGTGACACAGGTGAAGGCAGGTGGGGAGAGACAGCGGGAGCCGGCAGCAATGCATCCTCACAGGACGCATTCCAAGCTATACTAACCGGTTTATGAATGATCCGATTCTTTTTAATGATTTGAATCAAATGAATTGGCTCTGAACCGATTCATTCAATTCATTCAATTCATTAAAAAGAACCAGATCATTCATGAACCCCATGTCATTTTTTTGGGGAAATTTCTCACACTCTGAAATAACAAAAAAAAATAAAAAAAAATAATAATATTTTTTTTAAATTGTTTCCCACTATCTATTTAACATATCCTGCAAATTTGGTGTTGCTAGGATGTAAGGGGTCTTTGCTATTAACTGCTAAAGTCGGCGGGAATTGTTTCCCTAAGGCTAAGAACTGTCTTTTAATTTAAATGTATACTATTTTTCTTTGAAATTTTAAAATTAATTTTCTCAAAAAGTATAAGGTCTTTTTAAAAAGAAAATTCTCTCTTGTAGTCACTGTCCCCCTCTACATACCCTGCAAATTTGGTGTTTCTACTATGTAAGGGGACTTTGCTATTAACCGCTAAAGTCGACGGGCGTTTAATTTTTCTGCGGTCAGAAGGAGAATTTTAAAAGCGATTTTCTCAAAAACTATAAGGTCTTTTTGATTTTTTTTTCCTCTTGTAGTCACTGACCCTCCTCTAGGTGTTAGACCTCTTGAAACATGTTTTCCATCACTTTTGTAGCCAGAAACAGTGTTTGTATTTTTCAAAGTGCGCCTGCCCATTGAAGTCTATTGCCATTCGCATGGTTCGCGCGAACACAAATTCTTGCCATTCAAGGTTCGCGAACCCAAAATCGGAGGTTCGAGCCATCTCTAATGCAGGGTGCATATGTCAATTTACCCAAACTCAAAGCCAAAATGAGATTGCTGCCGTTGCCACACACCACGTTGCCGATCTCCAGTTGGTGCGGGGTCAGCTACTGATCCACCTGTTTGTTCAGAGCAGCCAGGAGAGCTGCTCCAGTGTGACTCTTGGCTTGGAGGCAAGACATGTCCAATATGGCTACATCAAAAGGTTGTGGCAGAGCACTCCATCAAAATAATGCTGGGTGCTTGATACTGTGACATAGGCAATGTCTCCTTCAAATCAGCAATCCAATGTATCAGCACACCACTCCAAATTAATCACACTCTTTTATTGAGCCATGTATGTCCACAAGGATAATCAGCCGACAATTGTTTCGGGGCCCGCGCAGCATCCCCCTTTATCAAGACGTGTGGTTACCAAACCACACGCCTTGATAAATGGGGACCCTGCGTGGCCCCCGAAGCAATTGTCAGCTGATTATCCTTGTGGACATACATGGCTCAATAAAAGAGCGTGATTAATTTGGAGTGGTGTGCTGATACATTGGATTGATGTCCAATATGGCGCGACACCGTAGTACCTGGTATGCTGCATAGGCCCTGGGGAGCTGGGAGTGTGTAGTTGGAGAGGAGGTCGCAGCACCAGTAGAGTAGCAGTAGCACTGCACTGCCGCTCAGCCGAGGAGGAGGAGGATGACAGTGAAGAGGATGTAGCAGGAGGAGTAGGAGGAAAAGGAGAGGAGGTGGCAGCAGGCCTGCCTGCAAGCCGTGGAGGTGTCACAACTAGGTCCCCTGCACAGCCAAGTACTCCCTGCTTGCCAGCGGTCACCAGGTTGACCTTTCAACATCACGGTTCAGTTTGGGTATTCCCTTTTTTGAGAAATAATTGCGGCCTGGTATCTTTCACTGCAGTGTCCCAATCGCCACAAATTTTCGGAAGGCCTCAGAGTCCACCAGCTGGTATGGTAACAGCTGGCAAGCTAACAGTTCCGCCAAGCCAGCTGTCAGACACTGGGCACGGGGGTGACTAGCAGACATTGGCTTCTTCCTCTCAAAGATTTCCTTAACGGACACCTGGCTGCTGTGGGCAGAGGAGCAGGAACTGCTCAAGGTGAGAGGCAGGGTGGTGGAGGGTGGCTGTGAAGGTGCAAGGGATAAAGCAGCTGAAGATGCGGCACCTGAAGGAGGAAGAGGAGGCGGAGGGTGGCTTTGCTTTTGTGTGCTGCTTTTCCTCAGGTGGTCATCCCATTGCTGTTTGTGCTTTTTCGTCATGTGCCTTCGTAAGGCAGTTGTTCCAACACGGGTCTTGGTCTTTCCACGACTCAATTTTTGGTGGCAGAGAGTACAGATGGTATCACTCTTATCTGAGGAAGACACACACAAAAAATCCACACCACTGAGCCCTGGGATGATGGCATTGTGGTGGTGGCAGCAGCAGCTGACCTTGAAGGGCATGTTGGCTGGCTGTCCATCGGTGGCGATACATGCTGCCGGACACTGCCACGAGCTGTTTCTGATAACGAGCTCCCCCTGCTTCTTTCTGCAACTCGTCTCCTCCTACTCCTCTCTGACTCCCCCTCTTAACAGTCCCCCTGTTCATCTGGTCTATTGGGAACCCATGTGACATCAATGGCAGTATCATCATCACCATCATAATCATCTTTCACAGCTTCGCTTGTATCAGACACCTCAAAAACTGCCCCAACAGCAGGTACTTTTTCAACCTCACACCTTACATCCATAGTGACACCTAACTCAGACATATGAGGTGGTGTAACATGCTTAGCACCTTCATCTTGTTGTAACAATAATGGCTGTGAATCAGTTAATTCCCCACCAAATAACTCCTGCAAACTGTCAAATGGAGTGGATGTGGTGCTAGTAGTCAAGCTGGTGGCTGCCAGCTGAGTGTTAAGTGGGGTGCCAGAATCAGAGCAGGAGGAGGAAGATATGTCACGGTTCCATGCGGAAGCTGAGGTGTTCTGTGTTAAATAGTCAACTACATCCTGACAATCTTGGGAGTTGATGGCACGTGCCTTCTGAACACTGTACTTTGGTCCAGGGCCACACGAAATCACATTAGCACGACCTCAAATAGACCTACTGGGTGGCCTGCCTCTGGCTCTGCCTCTGCCTGTTGTTTTGTTCATATTGGGGGGATGAAGTGAAAAGTATGCACTGACTTGACTAATACAATGTGCAGTCACACAGATGCAGTGAAAAGTATACACTGACTGCTGGTATAATACAATGTGCAGTCACACAGATGCAGTGAAAGGTATGCACTGACTGCTGTATAATGATGAGAAGAATACACTTGAAATCCGATAACGAGAATCTGTTATAGAGGGCAAGTCTGCCATACATTCAAGTGAAAGGTATGCACTGACTGGTATAATACAATGTACAGTCACAGAGACCGAGTTAAAGGTACTTACTGCTGTTATAATACAATGTGCAGTCACACAGGCAGTCACACAGGTGCAGTGAAAAGTATGCACTGACTGCTTGTATAATACAATGTGCAGTCACACAGATGCAGTGAAAGGTATGCAGTGACTGGTGGTATAATACAATGTGCAGTCACATAGCTGCAGTGAAAATGATGCACTGACTGGTATATAAAACTGTGTGCTGTCACACAGATGCAGTTAAAAGTATGCAGTGACTGGTGGTATAATATAATGTGCAGTCACATAGGTGCAGTAAAAAGTATGCACTGACTGGTATATAAAACTGTGTGCTGTCACACAGATGCAGTGAGAGGTATGCAGTGACTGGTGGTATAACAATGTGCAGTCACACAGGTGCAGTGAAAAGGTATGCACTGAATGTGCTAGGCCTGGCACAGTATAGCAATTAGCAAGGGCCAGCTGCGACAGACAGGGCTGTATATGCAGTGTCAGTGAGCTACACACAAAAAAAAAAAAAACTAACAAGAACATTAGCTCTCAAAAGAGCTTTTTTTGTGTGGTGCTTTTCAGCAACAAATATCAGCAAGGAGCAAGCTAACAAGGCCTCCTAACTAATGCTTTCCCTATCCCTCCAATGTCTCTCCCTTCTCTCACTATAGCAGCAGCAGACAGAGTGAGAAAATGGCCAATGCTGCTGCCTTTTATAAGGAGGTGGGGGGGGGGGGGCAGGAGGGAGTGCAGCCTGATTGGCTGCCATGTGTCTGCTGACTGTGATGTAGAGTGTCAAAGTTTAGCCCAATGATGTAGTATAGGGGGCGGGACGAACTCGCTAAATGTTCGCGTTTCGACGAGAACGCGAACCCACGTTATTCGCACAAACAAGTTCGCATACGAACCGTTCGGGCCCTCTCTAGACTTCATCCGTGCCATTAATACTTTTACAGCCAATGTTGAAACTAGCTTTTTTAGCTAAATTGACACATGTAGAGGCTCAGACTACAAGAAAGAAGCCTATCCTCATTATTCATATTTAACATAACAAAAAAGAAACACTTTAAGGGTGTTGCTGATGACAAGTACAAGGAAAGGTATTTAAAAATATGACTTATCAATCAAAGTATTCTTGTACTTTGTTGCTATTAGGAGTACCAGAAAAAAATATCTAGGCATTCTATAGCTCTGTGGGCAGTATAAAATGGGCCCTGAAAGTTGTTATTTGGAGGATTTTCCCTTGTTCCAAATGAAATCCTTCCTTCCTACCACTGTCCACATATTCTCTATTTGAATTTTTACAATGTTCCTCAGACATCAGAAAATCTTCTCATACCATTTTGGTGCATATGATTTGGCTCCTATAGTTGCTTTCTCAAGAGTCGAGAACAAATCACAAGATGTTTTCCCTTTGATTACAATGGTGTTTGGATTTAGGACCTACCATGAACAGCACTCTTCTCATCATCCTTAATATGTTTAACCACTTCGCATCCAGTCAATCACTGACTAATAATTACCTCCCATTTCATCCCACCCTTAGTATCTTTAAAGATACCATTAAAGGTACCATTTTTAGTAAATGATCCTATTTTCGAACAGTGGAACTGTGGGCCAAATTAAACTTGAACGACTGCATGGTTGATCTTTTCCTCAAAGTGGCCTTTAACAATACAATTCTCTGGATGATAAATCGTCCAATTCAATTTTAATATTGATCAGAGACAATCATTCAGGTCCACTAACAGAAGTAAAACTGCTAAGCAATTTGATCAGATTGCTAGAATAGATCCGTTTTTCAGATCGATTCCATTATTCTGATATTACTGCATAGCAGCCTTCTTTTCGTTAGTTGGCCTAAATTATCGTTTCCAATTGATATTTGATCGTCTGGAGAATTGTATTGTTAATGACTTCCTTTAAAGAAATTATCGATCTGTGTGGCAAATTTCTTTTTCATAAAAACGATTTTAACTGTTTTAGATACAATTGTAAGTTATATTATTTAATGTCATGGATTGAATAAAGGACCAAATTAAAGTCAACACTATTAAATAAGAAGTACATTACTCTTAGATTGAAATGAGCCATAAACTATGTTTCTCCTATGTTGCTGTCACTTACAGTAGGTAGTAGAAATCTGACAGAACTGAGAGGTTTTGGACTAGTCCATTTCTTTATGGGGGATTTTCAGTATTGTATTTATTCTTTAGAAAAGCACTCCCCAGAAAGGATCTAAACAAAGATACTGGACAGTCTCACTACCTGTGTGAACTCTATTTTGGCAGTTGGACTGAGCAAATACCATCCACTAAGTGCATTTGATAAGAAAGAAAGCCTTGAGTACCCCATGAGGAGATGTACTAGTCCAAAACCTGTCCGATTTTTACTTTCTGCTGTAAGACACAGCTACATAGGAGAAACATAATTTATAGCCCATTTTACTGGGGAATAAATTTACCTTTTATTTATATGTATTTATATGTATTTGAAATTTTTACATTTTTTTGCAATAGTGGTCCGTAAAATACAATCATTTCTTCCAATAAGAATGATCTTATAAAAAATAAGATTGCTCGCTTAAGGGGAAAAAAATTGCATTTTAATGGGTACCTTTACCTACTGTACAATGTTTTTATAACAAAATAAAGGAAAAAAATAGTTCTTGAAATAAATAATGACATACATATAGTAAAATAAACTAACAATACAATAACCACTAGAAGGTAAAGATAAAACAAAACAAAACACATCAGTGTTACCATATAGCAGTGCTACAAAATGTCCTCTACACAATACTGACACGCAGAGATAAAATACTTTATAGAAATATTAATACTTGGCAGTTCTCTTTTGTCTTCATGCCAGTATTTACTTAAAGTATTAATTGATGTGCACACAGTGTAATTGCTAGGACATGAGCATACATCCTGGAAAGTCAACTTGCAGTGTCTTCTTTGCTTCAATAACAAACTCATCTGAAAAAGATTGCTGCAAATTCAACTTATTTCTAATCCAATGTCTGTTTACTGCTGGGTGACCTTTCAGCTTTTCAGTTGTGACATTTCACATTTGCACATTTCAGACGCTTCATTGACTAATGCCTTTGTAAACGTCACTCTGTTAACAGTTATACACCCTTCAATAAACCTTCAGATTAAACTATTTGAGGGGTGTTAACACACAGATCCACCCAGACACACACAACAGCTAATCATAATCTCTATCTGCCACACAGATGAAAGCAAAATGGAAATAAAATAGTTTTTTATTTTTGATTAGAGTGAGAAAAGGTTATAACTAATGATGATTTATTGGTCTTTTTTGTACTGAAGTATGCACATAAATTAACACGAGGGTGCTAAAACATGCATACATTTTCTCATTTAGTATTATCAAGTGATTTGTGACTATTTACTAAGTTAAAAAAAATAAAGTGAGACAAGCACTCCAATGGAGCTGTAAGCATGCTGTACTGTTAACAACCTTGTTGCCCTCCAGGGTCTAAAATAGCAAATAATCAAACATCAGCAGCACTGCATAAGATGATGGCTCTTTTATTGAGTAAACATGCAATTAAAAAGTGATACAGCTTGACAAAGAAGATTATACTTCAAAACAGCGGGCTGTAGCTGACACCAAGCACACCTCTCACATGTGATTTTAATTTAATTCCTCCCTGACTCATCCCATCATCCTCATCCCATCTTGAGCTGTGCCAAAAATATGTGAGGACCTCAGCCCTTGAGGACTGGAGTTCGGCATCCCTGCCGTACGCCAATACGTGTGAGTGCACAGTATCCAGATTTATTTGTAGGTAGCACCTAAACTCCATGCTTCCATCCCATCCTTTTTTTGAGGGTACAAATGGATTCTGCGTGGTGGACTTGGCACAAAAAATTGCTTTAGATTTGAAGGAAAGGTTTCATCAGTAGTTTTGGTGATTTTGCTTCTCCATTGCTAACCCAAACAAATCCCATTGGAGAAAAACGAATTTATAACTTAAAGGAGTACTGTAATGGTATAAAAAAAAATGTTTAACTTACCTGGGGCTTCTAATAGCCCCCCGCAGTGGACCTGTGCCTGCGCTGGGACAAAATGATCCTCCAGTCTCGCCACCGGCTCTCTTCCAGAATTTGCAACTGTTGAAAGCCACTGTACCTGCGTGGCCCTTGCCACATGCGTCCTCTCTGCCGCTGCCTTGTTTCCATCTGTGTGCTTCTATCTGCTTCTGTCTGCTTTTCAGCAACATGTATCAATCAGTAATATTGATGTGCTGAAAAAAAGCAGACAGAAGCGGACAGAAGCGCAGTGGAAACAAGCCCTTCATCACCTGAAGTGTACTGTGCAGGCAAAAGGAACCCCAACTGAAAACCCGTAAACAAGCCCTTTTCTGTCCATTTCGTGGACAGTTCAAACTTATAACGAGAGAACAAGGAACACACCTTTATGTAAAATTAATAAATGCTTTCATTTTGTTTGTCTTTGTAAAACATGGTCATGTATTTATTTTTTAATGTACAAAAAAATAGTAAACCTGTAGATAATAAATAGCAAGGCCACTTCAAAGGTCACACAGTTAAGTGCCAGGTGTGGCACTTCCACTTATTGAATTTTATTTCTTGCACTATCATCTCTTATTCACAGGTTCCAACTCCTATATGTTAAAGACTATCAACACTATTTATTTTCATGGTATCCCATTCTTCCCATGCTCACAAAAAACCTAAAAGAGCCGTAAAAGACATCACACTAATGTGTCCAGCTGTCTCTCTGCCAGAGCAGCCTCCAACCATCACTAGTGGGAGATGGTGTGGTGCTTGAGCCAGATACTGCTTCATTCCCTGCAGATTGTTGAGGTGGTCCTGGCTGTTACAGTGACCAGCCACTCCCCCCATTCAAAAAAGCACAAGAGTTATGGGAATGCATATAATGCAGCATTAGAGGTGGGCAGCAGGGTTGCTCGAATGCACCCAAATTAGATTTGAGGACATTCAAATCCGGGTCCGGGTCAAATCCAGATTTGGCCGTGACTACGACCATAGAATTCGATTTGAGTTCGAATTTGAGTTGTGATCACGAACTGAATCTGGATCATGAGTCGTGATCACAAATGGCCTTAAACCATCTTGTTTTTTTTTTTTTTTTTTAAAGGAAAACCACAATTAAATATATGTGGAGGTGTAATTAAAAAACAAAAAGAATTGATGGAAAACTTATTTTTCTGTATTTGTTTGTTTATTCTTCTTCACCATCTTCACCTTCTTCTTTTTTCTCTCCATCTTTTTCTTCACCATCTTCTTTTTCTTTTTCACCATCTTCTTTCTCACCATCATCTTCACCATCTCCTCCTTTACCACCTTGTTCTTCTTCACCTGGTTCTTCCTGTTCTTCATCTGGTTCATCTTCACTTGGTTTTTCATCTTCTTCTTCACTTGGTTCTTCTTCTTCTTCACCTGGTTCTTCTTCTTCTTCACCTGGCTCTTCTCCTTCGTCTTCTTCTTCTTCATCATCATCTAGTTCTTCTTCTCCTTCTTCTTCTTCTTCTCCTCCTTCTTCTTGTTCTCCATCTTCTTCTTAATTTTTTCTTTAATTCTGTGGACCCTGGCGGTGGGAGCACAGGCAGTAAGAGATTAAAGCAGCAGCAGGAGGAGGAGGAGTAACGTGTGGCAGGCAGCATACAATGTAGTAGGCCATGGCACCTAGTGTTGGTACCACGGCTGTAATAAACACCATACAGCAGGAGGTTCCGGACAGCAGTCGTGAACCCCACATTGTGTCCAATCCACAATTGGGACATCACAGTTTTCAACCCAGAAACCTCAGATTATTATTTTTTTACAACAAAATATAGCTATTGTAGTGGCATAACAGCTAGTGGCGCATAGCAGCAGTGCATAATTCTGTGAACCCTGGCGGTGGGAGCACAGACAGCAGGAGGTTAAAGTAGCAGCAGCAGCAGGGGGAGGAGGAGTAATGTGTGGCAGGCAGCATACAATGTGGTAGGCCATGGCACCTAGCGTTGGTACCACGGCTGTAATAAACACTATACAGCAGGAGGTTCCGGACAGCAGTCGTGATGCCCACAGTGTGTCCAATACACAATTGGGACAGCACAGTTTTTAACCCAAACACCTCAGATTTTTTTTTTACAACAAAATAAAGGTATTGTAGTGGCGTAATAGCTAGTGGTGCATGGCAGCAGCGCATAATTATGTGAAACCTGGTGGTGGGAGCACAGACAGCAGGAAGTTAAAGTAGCAGCAGCAGCAGGAGAAGGAGGAGTAACATGTGGCAGGCAGCATACAATGTAGTAGGCCATGGCACCTAGCATTGGTACCATGGCTGTAATAAACACCATACAGCAGGAGGTTCTGGACAGCAGTCATTCCAGACAGCAGTCATGAAGTCCACACTGTGTCCATTACACAGTTGGGACAGCACAGTTTACAACCCAGACACCTCAGATTTTTTTTTACAACAAAATATATCTATTGTAGTGGCGTAATAGCTAGTGGCGCATGACAGCAGCGCATAATTCTGTGGACCCTGGCGGTGGGAGCACAGAAAGCAGGAGGTTGAAGCAGCTGCAGGAGGAGGAGAGTAATGTGTGGCAACTAGTGGTGGTACCACGGCTGTAATAAACACTGAGCAAACAGCAGGAGGTTCCAGACAGCGGTTGTAAAGCCCACATTGTGTCCAATACACAACTGGGACAGCAAAGTTTTCAACCTAAACACCTCAGATTTTTTTTTTTTACAACAAAATAAAGCTATTGTAGTGGCATAATAGCTAGTGGCGCATAATTCTGTGGGCCCTGGTGGTGGGAGCACAAACAGACAGGAGGTTAAAGCAGCAGCAGCAGCAGGAGGAGGAGGAGAGTAATGTGTGGCAGCAGGCACTGTAACAGGCCATGTGACCTAGCGGCGATACCACAGCACAAACCAAAATAAACAATTTGAGGTTCAAGGAAGTGGTCGTACAGCCACAGTTGGGTTCTCCCCACAACTCGGACAGCACAGTTTGCATCCCAGACACCTCAAACATTTTTTTTACACAAGAACAGTAGTAGCTATTTTGAGGGTGTGTGAAATAGCTAGTGGCAGCAGCGCATAATGGAGTGGACCCTGGTGGTGGTGGGAATACAGACAGCAGGAGGTTTAATGCAGCAGCAGCAGCAGGACATACATGGCAGCAGGCAGCCGAGGCCATGGCACCTTGCGGTGGTACCACAGCACCTAAAGAAAAACTAGGCCAAATTAGCAGGAGACTGAAAGTTGATGTTCTAACAAAGTAATTCCCAGACACCTCATGTCCTCCTGTCGCCGACAACAGGGGCCTGGAACGTGCCTTCAATCCAGGCCTGGTTGATCTTGTGGAATGTCATTCTGTTCCACGGACTCTGGGGCAGACGAGAGCGCTTCTCCGTGACCACGCCACCGGCCACACTGAAGCACCTCTCAGACAGCATGCTGGAAGGGGGACAAGCAAGGACTTAGAGTGCGTACTGTGCCAGCTCACTACAGATCTCCAAATGCTCGACCCAGTACTCCAAGGGGTCCACAGGCTCCTCGCCAGTGTCAAGCCCGCTGAAGGACCCCATGTAGTCTGCCACCATATGGGTCAGGCGCTGGCTGTGACTTTGAGAGGAGGATGCTGCTGCACGCACCTCCTCTCTGCAGGCACTGCAGCATGTGCCCTGCCATGGGATACAGGGTGGACTGTCCAGCAGAGACATCAGGGTAAGCGACCGCAACGCTGTCCTACTCTTCTGGCCCCTGAGCCTCTTCCTCCTCTCTCCACCCTTGCACCACTGCAGCTGCACTACGCTGTTCCCGCTCAATAGCAAAGTCTAGGACCTCCAACTCCTCCTCCTCCTCCAACAAGAGATACTAAGAGATACTATACATGACTTCATAGTAGAAAATAATCTTATTTCTCAGCATCAACATGGGTTTACTAAAGACAGGTCCTGTTTGACTAACATGCTACGCTTTTATGAGGTAGTGAATGCTAATATGGATATTGGGAATGCTGTAGATGTGATATACTTGGACTTTGCAAAGGCCTTCGACACTGTTCCCCACAGAAGTCTGGTGCAAAAGTTGAGGATGCAAGGACTGGGGAAGAGTTTGTGTGCATGGATAGGGAACTGGCTAATGGACAGAAAACAAAGAGTTGTGGTCAATGGATCGTACTCAAAATGGGAGACTGTTAGCAGTGGGGTCCCACAGGGGTCTGTACTGGGTCCAGTGCTCTTCAATTTATTTATTAATGACCTAGTAGATGCAGTAGTGAGCAATGTTGCTATTTTTGCAGATGATACAAAATTGTGCAGAATCATCAACTCTCAGGAAGATAGTGTCATATTGCAACAGGATCTGGATAGGATGACTATATGGGCACATACATGGCAGATGAAATTCAATGTTGACAAATGTAAAGTCATGCATTTTGGTCGTACCAATGGTCTAGCACCATACAAAATAAATGGGATACAGTTGGGAACATCAAACTTGGAGAAGGACTTAGGAGTTCTCATCGACAACAAGTTAAATAATCGTACTCAATGCCAAGCTGCTGCAGCTAAAGCGAACAAAATTTTGGGATGCATTAAAAGGGAAATAAAAACTCGAGATGCTAGCATAATATTGCCCCTGTTTAACTCTCTAGTAAGGCCACATCTTGAATATGGAATTCAGTTCTGGGCACCACATTACAAAAAATATATTGCAGTTTTAGAGCAGGTGCAGAGACGAGCTACAAAATTGATACGTGGGATGGAAGGTCTCACTTACCAAGAAAGGTTAGATAAACTGGGTTTATTTAGTCTAGAGAAAAGACGCCTTAGAGGAGATCTAATTAACATGTATAAATACATTAGAGGGCAATATAATAGCTTGGCGGATGAGCTTTTTGTCCCTAGGCCTTCTCAAAGGACTAGAGGACATGAGCTGCGCATGGAGGAAAAACGTTTTAGCCATTTATTTAGGAAAGGGTTCTTTACAGTAAGAGTGATTAAGATGTGGAATGCATTGCCACAGGAAGTCGTTATGGCAAACTCTATACCTGCATTTAAAGGGGGCTTAGATGCTTTCCTTGCGTTGAAAGACATCCATGGCTACAATTACTAGGTTATGCCTAATGATGTTGATCCAGGGATTTTATCTGATTGCCATCTGGAGTCAGGAAGGAATTTTTCCCTTTTGGGGCTAATTGGACCATGCCTTGTGGGGATTTTTTCGCCTTCCTCTGGATCAACAGGGGTATGTGGGGGACGGGCTGGAGTTGTACTTTGTACTGGTTGAACTCGATGGACGTATGTCTTTTTTCAACCAAAATAACTATGTAACTATGTAACTATGTAATAAACAACTCAAAATCCTCAGCAGAAGTGTACTGCACAGGCGGCTGCTGTTCCAGCTGGATCAGGCCTCCTCTCCCACATCCATCAGATCACACAGGGCCCTGTCCAGCAGTCAAACAAAGGGCACCCACTGGCAGAGGGATGCCCGTTCCTCCCTCACTAGGTTGGTTCCCTGCAGGAAGGGAGCCAACACCAAGCACACCTGCTGCATCTGCCCCCACTGTGGGTTGGAGAGGAGCTGGAGTTTGGTGGTGGCGGCGAGAGTGGCCTCAATGATGTAGTGGTTGACAGCCCTCCTCTGCTCAAGCAGCCACTGCAACATCGCCAGGGTGAAATTCCAGTGAGTTGGCACTGCTGCATGTCAGCTAGGTTTGCTGCAGCACCGGCTGAGCGGTGGAAACTGCGAACAATTTTACGAGCCGCTTCCAACAGATTATCCATCCCCTGGTAGGTGTGCATGAATGTCTTCACCAGCAGGTTCAGGTCGTGGGCCAAGCAGGGGACACAGGTCAAGTGTCACCCTAGTGATGGCAGACAGCAGGTTGGCCGCATTGTCGGACACCACCAATCTGACTTTGAGGCCTCTAGGGACACCCTTGTCTTCTCCTGCTCCCTCAGGTAGCGGAACACGTTGGGTGCAGTCAAATTGTTTTTCCCCAGGTCTACCATCTCCAGCAGAGCTTGGCCATGGCGGGCCTTCATGCTGCTGCTGAGGCGGGGTCGCTTAGCAGTGGGAGCTGCTGCTTTTCCCCTGACCCCGTGTGGTGGCACTAGAGTTGAGCTAAAATTTTCGTAATTTCGCATTACTAAAATTACGCATGCGAAATTTGCGATTACGATGCGAAATTACAGTAGCGTAATTGCCATTAAAATCGTAATTGAAAATACTGTAAGCGTAATTTTCAACGCGTAATTTCGCGTTTCGTTCATGCCGTAATTTCGCATTAAACGCTACCGTAATTTCGCGTTAAACCGTAACGCTCCGTATAATATAAAAAAGCCACCGACTTTAAGGGTTAATAGCAAAGCCCCCTTAAATGCTAAGAGCCTCAAATTTGGAGAATATATTAAGGAGATCAGGAGGAAAGACCTTAAAGTTTTTGAGAAAATCGATGTTAAAGTTTCAAAGGAAAAATGTAAACATTTAAAAACCCGCCGACTTTAACGGTTAATAGCAAAGCCTGCTTAAAGTTTAGGAACACCAAATTCCCAGGGTATATTAAGGGGTGGGATCAGTGGGAATAAGAGGAAAAATTTTTTTTTCAAAAAGACCTTATAGTTTTTGAGAAAATCGATTTTTAAGTTTCAAGGGCGAAAATGTCTTTTAAATGCAGAAAATGTCAGGTTTTTTTGCACAGGTAACAATAGTGTATTATTTTCATAGATTCCCCCAAGTGGGAAGAGTTTTACTTACTTCGTTCTGAGTGTGGGAAATATTAAAAAAAAAACGATGTGGGGTCCCCCCTCCCAGACCTCTTTAACCCCTTGTCCCCCATGCAGGCTGGGATAGCCAGAATGCGGAGCACCGGCCGCGTGGGGCTCCGCACCCTGACTATACCAGCCTGCATGGTCCATGGATTGGGGGGTCTCGGAAGGGGAGGGGCAGCCAAGCTTTCCCCTCCCCCTCTGAGCCCTTGTCCAATCCAAGGACAAGGGGCTCTTCTCCACCTCCGATGGGCGGTGGAGGTGGTGATTTCCTGGGGGGGAGGTTCATGGTGGAATCTGGCAGTCCCCTTTAAAAAGGGGTCCCCCAGATGCCCACCCCCCTCCCAGGAGAAATGAGTATAGAGGTACTTGTACCCCTTACCCATTTCCTTTAAGAGTTAAAAGTAAATAAACACACAAACACTTAGAAAAAGTATTTTAATTGAACAAAAAACATAACCACGAAAAAAGTCCTTTAACCTCCCTGGCGGTTTAATTATTTTGCCAGGGAGGCTGCAATGTGGTTTTTTTTTTAATTAAAAAAAAAATATTTCATGCAGCCAACTGAAAGTTGGCTGCATGAAAGCCCACTAGAGGGCGCTCCGGAAGCGTACTTTCGAACGCCTCCGGCAATCGAAAGTAACAAGATAGGCCGCAATGAGCGGCCTATCTTGTTTCGCTTTCCTCGTCGCCATGGCGACGAGCAGAGTGACGTCATGGACGTCAGTCGACGTCCTGACGTCAGAGCCGCCCGATCCAGCCCCTAGCGCTGGCCGGAACTGTTTGTTCCGGCTGCGCTGGGCTCGGGCGGCTGGGGGGACCCTCTTTCGCCGCTGCACGCGGCGGATCGCCGCGGAGCGGCGGCGATCGGGCAGCACACGTGGCTGGCAAAGTGCCGGCTGCGTGTGCTGCTTTTTTCAGAATGTAAATCGGCCCAGCAGGGCCTGAGCGGCGACCTCCGGCGGCATACCCCGAGCTCAGCTCGGGATTACCGCCAAGGAGGTTAATATTCTTAATTAACCATTAATACTTACCTGTCCCTTTAAATAAATGATCCCTCGAAATAGCCTCGGAAATGTTCTATCAGTTACAATGTAACAAAGTTATTACAATGTAACAACTTTGTTACATTGTAACTACGCCGCACCCGACGTCACTCGCCGCCGCCGCATACGCGTCTGCGCTGCACACATTCCCGACAGAGCTCTGAGCTTTATAGCTCAGAGCTCTGAGAAGCATCTTTGTATTTTGGCTCCAAGGAGCCCCATTGGTCCTTAGCAGACCAATGGGGTTCCTTCAAATCAAAAGGAACCCCATTGGTCTGCTAAGGACCAATGGGGCTCCTTGGAGCCCAAATACAAAGATGCTTCTCAGAGCTCTGAGCTATATAGCTCAGAGCTCTGTCGGGTCCGTGCAGGACGCTAAGTCCCCGCAGCTCCCGCTGCCCTCCCCGCCTCTCCCACATGTCACCCACATGTCACCCACATGTGGGCTCTGTTGGGTCCGTGCAGGACGCTAAGTCCCCGCAGCTCCCGCTGCCCTCCCCGCCTCTCCCACATGTCACCCACATGTCACCCACATGTGGGTGACATGTGGGTGACAGATGTGGGCGGGGTGGACAGCGGGAGCTGCGGGGACTTAGCGTCCTGCACGGACCCGACAGAGCTCTGAGCTATACAGCTCAGAGCTCTGAGAAGCATCTTTGTATTTGGGCTCCAAGGAGCCCCATTGGTCCTTAGCAGACCAATGGGGTTCCTTTTGATTTGAAGGAACCCCATAGCTCTGCTAAGGACCAATGGGGCTCCTTGGAGCCAAAATACAAAGATGCTTCTCAGAGCTCTGAGCTATATAGCTCAGAGCTCTGTCGGGAATGTGTGCAGCGCAGACGCGTATGCGGCGGCGGCGGCGAGTGATGTCGGGTGCGGCGTAGTTACAATGTAACAAAGTTGTTACATTGTAATAACTTTGTTACATTGTAACTGATAGAACATTTCCGAGGCTATTTCGAGGGATCATTTATTTAAAGGGACAGGTAAGTATTAATGGTTAATTAAGAATATTAAAGGACTTTTTTCGTGGTTATGTTTTTTGTTCAATTAAAATACTTTTTCTAAGTGTTTGTGTGTTTATTTACTTTTAACTCTTAAAGGAAATGGGTAAGGGGTACAAGTACCTCTATACTCATTTCTCCTGGGAGGGGGGTGGGCATCTGGGGGACCCCTTTTTAAAGGGGACTCCCAGATTCCACCATGAACCTTCCCCCCGGGAAATCGCGGCCTCCACCTCCACCGCCCATCGGAGGTGGAGAAGAGCCCCTTGTCCTTGGATTGGACAAGGGATCGGAGGGGGAGGGGAAAGCTTGGCTGCCCCTCCCCTTCCGAGACCCCCCAATCCATGGACCATGCTGGCTGGTATAGTCAGGGTGCGGAGCCCCAAGCGGCCGGTGCTCTGCATTCTGGCTATCCCAGCCTGCATGGGGGACAAGGGGTTAAAGAGGTCTGGGAGGGGGGACCCCACGTCGTTTTTTTTTTATATTTCCCACACTCAGAACGAAGTAAGTAAAACTCTTCCCACTTGGGGGAATCTATGAAAATAATACACTATTGTTACCTGTGCAAAAAAACCTGACATTTTCTGCATTTAAAAGACATTTTCGCCCTTGAAACTTAAAAATCGATTTTCTCAAAAACTATAAGGTCTTTTTTAAAAAAAATGTTTTCCTCTTATTCCCACTGATCCCCTTAATATACCCTGGGAATTTGGTGTTCCTAAACTTTAAGCAGGCTTTGCTATTAACCGTTAAAGTCGGCAGGTTTTTAAATGTTTACATTTTTCCTTTGAAACTTTAACATCGATTTTCTCAAAAACTATAAGGTCTTTTTGAAAAAAAAAATTTTCCTCTTATTCCTCCTGATCTCCTTAATATATTCTCCAAATTTGAGGCTCTTAGCATTTAAGGGGGCTTTGCTATTAACCCTTAAAGTCGGCGGCTACCTAACATTGATACATGCGTCAACTTTTCCGCTTCGGGAGCATGACCATACGCATTAATTTCGTAATACCCGTTGCAATGCGAAAATTACGCGAAAATTACGCTTACGCGAAATTTCGCGAAATCCTTCTTCATTACGATTATGTACTTACGGCCATAAACGTAATTACACTAATTACGCGAAATTTCGCGAAATCGTAATTACTCCATTACGCTCATCTCTAGGTGGCACCACATAGTGGGCTACTGGTGCTGCTGCTGCTGATACGCCGGAGGATGGACCTGCTGCTTCCTCGCTGGTGCATTCCACCAGGCTGACCCAGTGAGCCGTGAAGGACAGGTAGCAGTCTGTCCCAAAATGGCTGCTCCAGGAGACCATGGTGATGTGGATCCGCTCACTCATGGCGTGATCGAGCGAGCGGCCCACATTCGCCATAGCAAACCGGTGCAGTGCTGGGATCACAGTGCGGGAGAAATAGTGGTGGCTGGGAATTTGCCACTCCTGGATCTCATACTGCAGGAGCGTTCTCATGTCACTCCCCTCCTGCACAAAGGAGTATGGCAGGAGCTGGGAGCACATGGCCCGAGCAAACAACCCGTTCAGCACCCGGATGCGCCTGTTGGTGGAAGGCAGAATCTTGGTGATACCGGGAAATTACTCGCTAAACAGGGTCTGGCAGCATTTGCCTTCACTGGAGGAAGAGGAGGCTACTGTGGAGGGAGCAGATGAGGCCACTGAGGACTGGCTGCCCGGTGGGGG
Source organism: Hyperolius riggenbachi (assembly GCF_040937935.1). NCBI lineage: Eukaryota > Metazoa > Chordata > Amphibia > Anura > Hyperoliidae > Hyperolius > Hyperolius riggenbachi. Next base: position 356,973,421 of record NC_090648.1, read on the forward strand.
GGGGGGGGGAGCAGTGCCTTTCTGTGCTCCTGTTGCTGATGCTGGATAACCAGGATGGTGGGATGCTGCTGCTGAAGGCTGTGCAGTGGCTGTCTGGCTCTGACCAATGCCTGCACCACTTTCCCTCAGCCTCAGAAACTCCTGGTAGTCGTTGAAATGCCTGACCTCCAAGTGGGTCTGCAGGCACAAGGTACCCAACTTGTGCAAATCACGACCTCTGCTTAGGCTGTAACTACAACTGTGGCAAATGGCATGGGTCTCATCGTCATCGCACACAGTGAAGTACCGCCAGACTGGGGATTTCAACTTGCCCTTCTTACTTGAGGGCTGAGGAGGTTTTTTGCCTTTGGAGGGCTGTTTTTTTCCCTTTTGATTGGAGGAGGTTTTGTGCGGGTGGTGGTAGTGGCTGAAGCAGCAGGCTGTGGCTCCTGCCTTCCACGCCCTGTGCCGGCCGCCATGCTGCTGCTGCGCCTCTATGCCAGAGATGCCTCCTCCTCCAATGATGAGCTGGCTTCACCCAACTGTGGTGGTGGCACATAGGGATGGTCCTGCACCTCATCATCATCATCCCCAAACATCTCCTCTGAACCCCCAACCAACTCTTCTGCCCTAACATCCCCTGCATCAGGCCCCTCCTCCTCCTCATGAAATTCAGGTTGTTCTGCGCTAAGTCCGACAACAAACTCCTCCACCTCACACTCCTCCTCCTCCTCCTGGCATGTCCCCATCAGCTCCTACTCAAACTCGGCAAAAACATCCCTCAAAACGCTCGCGGTCCATGAGTTAAAGAGCGCGGTCATTAGGGATGCTCACCGCATTCCGCAGAATTCCGTTTTTCAGAAATTCGGTGCTTCCATTCCGTCGCATCGGAACCGAATTGCTATACCGTTCTGATGGCCTACGCGGTCCCATAGCCTACGCGACATCTCCTGCGGCGCCCAAACAACTGCCATGGAACCACCGCCAGGTCCCAAAGCTTATGCGACACCTCTTGTGGTGCCAGAACCACCGCCATGGAACCACCACTAGATCCCATGGCTTACGCAACAACTCCTGCGGCTCCAAACCACACTTATAATGACCGCCGTGGAACCCCATGGCTTACGCGACACCTCCTGCGGCGTCAAAACCACCGCCAGGTCCCATGGCTTGAGCGACACCTCCTGCGTTGCCAAAATGACCGCCATGGGACCACCTCTAGGTCCCATGGCTTACGCGACAACTCCTGCGGTTCCAAACCACACTTATAATGACCACCATGGAACCCCATGGCTTACGCGACACCTCCTGCGGCGTCAAAACCACCACCATGGGACCACCGCTAGGTCCCATGGCTTACGTGACACATCCTGTGGCACCAAAACCACCGCCATGGGACCACCACTAGGTCCTATGGCTTAAGCGACACCTCCTGCTGACAAAAAAACAACAAAAAAACAAAAAAATGACCGGTGGAACAGCCACTAGGTCCCATGGGCTACCATTTAGGTTTCAATTGCGATTACTTTAATTTTTCCGCTGGAGTGCGGAATTCTGCGGAAGTCTGCTAAATTTCGCAGAAATGTAACGGTTACAGAATTTACCGCTGGCGGAATTCCAGCGGAACGGACATTTCTCTTTCAGATCCTCCCTAGCGCTCATTGAGGGCAGGCTGGCCACTGGGGTCGACGTGACCTCAAGCGGTGGTGGAGGCCTGCTGCGGACCGGAATGTATATATATAGGGCGGGAAAGGGTGTAAACTTTAATAAAGATTCTGGGTCGGTGACCAAAAAAAATGAAAGTTCTTTTTTTTTTTTTACTAGTAGTACTAGTAGTAGTGTAGTCAGTAGTCGATAACTATGTAACTAGTGTGACACGATAAAGTCAGGCAGATGCACACAGCAGTCAAAATCACAACAGATGCTGGCCTGCCTGCTAAGTAACTAACAGTACTGCAGTTGGATTAATAAATCAACTCACAGACTAACAATACAAATTAACTAAACTAGTACACAACTACTAACTATAATCCCTAGTAGTAGTGTAGTCTACAGTAGTTGATAACTAATTAACTGTAGTGTGACAGACAGTGACAATAAGTCTGTCACACAATAAAGTCAGGCAGACGCACGCAGCAGTCAAAACCACAACAACAGATGCTGGCCTGCCTGCTAAGTAACTAACAGTACTGCAGCTGCGTCACTAAATAAACTCACAGACTAACAGTACAAATTAACTAAACTAGAACACAACTACTAACTACAATCCCTAGTAGTAGTAGTGTAGTCTACTACAGTAGTCGATAACTAAGTAATTATAGTGTGACAGACAGTGACATTAAGTCTGTCACACAATAAAGTCAGGCAGACGCACGCAGCAGTCAAAATCACAAAAACAGATGCTGGCCTGTCAGAATTCAAGTGGTATATTTATGCAGGAAAAGCTGTCATATGTGTATGTTTTAAGTTTCAATGTTCTATGCAAAATTTCATTGTAAACTGTAAAGTTAGAGCAATTTTTTAAAATATTGCTCTGAGACATCTCAGCATATTCCAGGCAGTGAAACTCATAATTAGATTATTTTAGTTTAGAAGCTAAAACATTCTTGTTTATGTTAGAAGCATCTTTCAAATGTCAATGATGTAGATAAGCGTACTGTGTGAATACTGGAAAGAAGCACGTTTAAAAGTCACATTACTGCAGCAATCATATGTGAATATTTGCTCAGTTATTACATATAAATATTAATAATCAATACAGTCTTTCTAAAGAAAGAAATAATTATTGTTAAATCATATAATTACAATATAATATAATTTATTACAGTTAAATGCTAGATTCTGCCAGTGATATTTTGAGCCAGTAAAACATTTTCATAAGATTGTTTTAGTTCTAGAAGATTGTTGACATGTATTTGTTACAAGGCCGTCTCAGCTAGCTGAACATTGATAGCTGATAACACATGATGTTTTGGGAAAAGGATTCAACAAAATATAAAACAATAAGGGGGTTTCCCAATTGTTTAAAAATTATGAAATAGTGACATCTGTCGGTGGAATTATTACATTTATTTATTCATAAAGAAAGGCAAATATATAGAACATGATTTTATTATTACATTTTAATGTGCAATTACATCTTATAGGATTAATTGTTTTAAGAAGAATTATATAATAAGCTTTATATTTAAATAAGTATATTAGAAGCCCTGCATGTTTCAATAAGCTTTAAATTGCTGAAAACTTTTACAGGTCTAGTTACAGTGTCAACCTGACCAATCTTATGTCTGGGAAAGGAAAGACACATTCCAAACTAATTAGCAGAAGGACACATTATCAGAAATGCATCATGATCGACATTGTTTAATGTTTGAAAGTCCCAATGTCTGGAGCAAATAAGTCAACCAGCAGACAAGATGGCTGGTGACGTCCATTTTTTATTAACTGCGTCAGAAATTACCTAATCAGAATGTGTAAATATTGCAAACCTACGTAGATTCTCACAGTTAAGATAATTAAAGTATTCAAAACAAAAAAGTGTTATGGGTATGCACGGAAGTTTCAGCCAATCAGAACCTGGGATTTAGGGAAATTCCAGATTAGGCAGCCATATTGCATCCAATCACTATAAAGGTAAGAGCTGAAAGCTCATAGTTTGCACAAGCCTACCAATCTCCTGAGGAGACACACGAGACAGAAGCTACCTGTAATAGATAGCGGAGATGCATGGCGGCTGTCTCCACGTCTCAGCTGGCGGCCTCCGCCGCACAAGTACATGGTGGAGTTTTGCCTGGTCCTTCAGTTGCACATAGACTGAGGGCTACGCGTGCACGCGCCAAGCGACAGGACCTTTATGCGAATAGAAGGGGAGTCAGCTGATCGGCCGGTCAGCTGACTCCAGCAGTGCTCCTGATTGGCTGAGTGACTAGGGCGGCGCTGTGGGGCTCTCTCAGGATATATAGGACCTGCCTGTCAGTAGCTCCTCATCTGCTGTTGCAAATACCACGTGTTAGCACTCAGACCTTAGTCAGATCCCAAAGTGTGCTAGAACCAGCAGGAGCTGGGGATCCACACTTAGTCAGATTCTGTTGATAGCTAAAGTACTAATTGAATTGTATTATTTGTTACGACCTTCTGCTAGCCTTGACTACTCTTCTGCTTACTGATTCTGTGCTTCTGCCTATCTGATCCTGTTGCCGACTCAGCCTGAACACTACTCTGATTTAGCCTTCTGTCTTTGTACCGTATCTGTCTGTTTGTTGCCGAACCTGCTTGTCTGACTCTCCTGCCATCACCAGTGAGCCTAGTCCCTGGTGAGGGATTCTCTGTACAGCTAATCTCCTGCTCCTCAGATGACCAGTAGCTGCAGTACAGTATTAATCACCTGCTCCTCAGGTGACCAGTAGCTGCAGTACAGTATTAATCACCTGCTCCTCAGGTGACTAGTAACCACGGTACTGTCCTCATCACCTGCTCCTCAGGTGATTAGGAGCTGCAGTACAGTCTTGATCTCCTGCCCCTCAGGTTATCACCTGCTGCAGTGCAGTCTGAATCACCTCACTCCACAAATATCAGTACACGTTGTCTTACTGTGCTCCACCCACTCCTCGGGTTCATCCTAGTTCATCTGCAACTCCGGCTTGCTGGAGTGCTGATCCCTGTGTTCTATAGAGATATCTCCCTAGACTAGCTCCTCTGGGGGAGTTGGTATCTCTATCTGTATTACTGTTGCACCAAACACCTATCTTTACATCTGGTGGTCCTGTGTCTCGCTATACTCGCATTATTGGTGATTCTGCAGATCACTACATAATCAGGTATAGCATCTGTATTATTGGTGATACTGCAGACCACCAATAATCAGGAAATCTGTTCTTGCTGACACCAATCGTTACACTACCTTCCCACAAGTGGTTCTAGATGCTGAAGAGATGACAGAGAAGGTGTAATATGCTTAATAATCTGGTGATTTACTTTATTCATTTTTATGCATTAAGTTCTGTTAAGATGTTAGCAAGAAGTTTTTTTTAAGCTACTAGCTGATAACCCGACGTTGCTCGGGTATGTATTTGGCTTGTGTTGGCTCTGCCCACTTTTCCTAACCGTACAACACAAACACTCAGTGACCAAGTTTGTGAGCTTTGGGATCTTTGGCATCAATAATTTGTATATTCCCATAGGACCTAAAAAAATCAGTTTGGCTGTTTGTGGCTCTGTCCATCTCCAGCATTTGAACCCCAGTCACCTAATGACCATTTGTAGCAGGTTTGAGGCATCTGCTATTAACAGTGTAAAAATGGCAGCAATTTAATTATTTCACTTGAAAATCAACAGGTGGATTTTGATTGGCTGGGTCTACAGTATATGAAAAGGGCGCCTGGTGGAGCCCATATATACCAACTTCGGCTACAAAAAAGGTGCCTGGTGTAGCCCATATAAACTTCGGCTACAAAAAGGGCGCCTGGTGTAGCCCATATAAAAACTTCGGCTACAAAAAAGGCGCCTGGTGTAGCCCATATAAAAACTTCAGCTACAAAAAAACTCCGGGATGTGTTAATTACTATTCCCCCTCCAGGCCGCCATGGATAGTGGGGGAATGAAATAATTCGGCTTCCAGTGCTTGTAGCCCATATAAAAACATAGGCTACAAAAAAAATGCAATAATATGGGCTACAAACGTGCGCCCTACTGTAGCCGAAAACCTTGTAGCCAAAAAAATATGGGCTACAAAGGGGAGCCCGCCTGTAGCCTATATCAAAACTCGGGCGCCCTTTTCTACATCTTGTAGCCCATATTTCCAGAAATAACATTGATGTCTATAGCGGCGCCCTTTTCATACAGGCCGCGGCGTGACGAATAGCAGTGGATCGGCGGGTAGCGGCGGCGATCACATTGCACAAGCAGCTAGCAAAGTGCTAGCTGTGTGTAACAAAAAAAATTATGCAAATCGGCCCAGCGGGGCCTGAGCGGTGCCTTCTGGCGGCATAGCCCGTGCTCAGAACCGCCAGGGAGGTTAATCCCAGTCACCCAGTGGCCAACTGTGTCAAGTTTGGGAACCCTGCCATTAACAGTGTAAGAATGGTTGCAGTTTATATTTTCCAGTGTAAAAATGTAGTTGTTGGTGCCGCCCACTTTTTCTAACCTTGAAATGCAGTCACTTAGTTACCAAGTTTATGAGCTTTGGAATCCTTAGTATCCACAATTTGTATGTTCTCATCAAAATTAAACAAATCTTATTGGCTTCCAAAACAAAAGAAAATAGATTGGCACTAGATGACAGATGGCTCTGGGGGTATATAGGTGTGCAGGCTGTGCCTCCAGATATCCGATACCTGTAGGGACAAAAAAAGAAAAAAAGATCCGGGCACCAGCTCTGCAGTAAACAACCACCTTTTATTGCATCCCCAGCATCACCAACACACAAGTGAAAGAAAGCCTGACAGCCGTTTTGCGGGCTAGAAGGCCCGCTTCTTTAGAGGCTAATACCTGCTATAGGTGTATTAGCAATCTGATTGGTTGTTTGTGGCTCCGCTCCTTTCTGAATTTGAACCCCAGTCACCCAGTGACCAACTGTACCTGGTTTGAGGCATCTGCTATTAACAGTGTAAGAATGGCAGCAATTTAAATAGTCCCTTTGAAAATTAACAGGTGAATTTTGATTGGCTGTTGTAGGCTTCACCCATTTTCCTGAATATTAATCCCAGTCACCCAGTGACCACCTGTGCAAAGTTTGAGAAATCTGCCATTAACACTGTAAGAATGGCTGCAGTTTATATTTTCCCAGTGAAATTTGGTTTTGGCTCCGCCCACTTTTTGTGACCTTGACACACAGTCACTCAATGACCAAGTTTGTGAACTTTCAGGATCCTGACATCAAAAATGTGTGAATACACCAAATAAATGTGATTGGCTGTTTTTGGCCCAACCCCTTTAGTGAATTTGGACCCCAGTCACCCAATGAACGACTGTAGCAATTTGAAGCCTCTGCCATTAACAGTGTAAGAATGGCAGCAGTTTAAATATTCCCCTTGAAAATAAATAGGTGAATTTTGATTGGCTCCACCCACTTTCCTAAATCTTAATCTCATTCATCCAGTGGCCAAGTGTGCCCAGTTTGAAAACCCTGCGATTAAGTGTAAGAATGGCTGCAGTTTACATTTCCCCATTTAAAATGAATGGCTGAAATGCGATTAGCTGTTTTATGCTCCACCCACTTTTCATGGATTTGTAACCTCAGTCACCAAGTGACCAACTGTGCCAAGTGTGGGGACTCTGGCTTGATTACTGTGAGAATGGCAGCCTTTTACATTTTTTCCATTGACATGAATGGGTGAAATCTGATTGACTGTTTGTAGAACTGCCTAGGTATGCAGGGGGGGACACGAGAACCCCAGAACCTATCATCCCAGGTAGTAAGGGATCTGTGTACCAAGTTTCGTTGAAATCGGTCAAGGCGTTTTTGAGGGATCGCGGCACAGACACACATACATACATACAAACATACGATTTTATATAGATAGATTGTCAATAAATTCACCAAGAATAATGCATATTACCTCTCTTGTGTTCTAGAATCACAGTGGAAGGTAGGGTTTCTAGGCCTCAGTCGATTTCAGTAGAGTTTCAGCCTCAATGATAAAATATACCAGCCTGCCAGAGCTTTTTATTGTAAAGTTTCTAAGATGGCGTCTGTTAGGGGATTTTATGGTGACGCACAAAATTCAAACTTATTTTTAACTGGTACATTCTGACATTTTGTCACATTTTAAACTAGCGGGTTATCTGAGCAGGTGCGTACATATATGACGCTACTTGGCTTATTAACATAAGCAATCTACGTCTTTTCTAATCAAAATTACATCAATAATATTTTAAATAGATTTCATGACCCAAGTGGTGTCCTTTTGACATCTTTCTGGATCTGACAGACGCCAAGATATATGCGTATGTCCAAGCTTATCTTATGTTCTAAAAGTATGGTATGTTCTTTGGTACATCATTAATTAACAGGGATTTCTGAACACCCCTGTGGTGACAGGTTGTACTGTCTTGATCACATGCTTATTGTTTTGGTTTTGTATTCATAACAAATACCCATCTGTTTTAATACATGATAAAATATATAGAAAGCAAACTTGTTTACCTTATTATATAAGTGTATCATTGATCAACTCATTAATTAATAACTCTATGATCACTATACATGATCACTATATATGATTAACCACTTTACCCCCGCGCGTACGTATTTCTCCGCCCCTTTTTCCATCCTTTAAAAACCAGGGACGGAGAAACACGTACTTTCCGCGTTCCCGACGCTGTCCGCGCTCCCGCTCGTAAACACGCCGCCCGCCGCTAGTAAACACGCCGCCGCCCGCTCGCCCAGAGATCAACGAACGGGAAAATCCATTCCCGTTCGTTGATCTCAGCCCCGCAATGATCTGCTGCCGCTCGGCTGAGCAGCGCGATCATTGTGAAAAAATAACAAAGTCCCAGCCTCTTTCTACTTCCTGCAAGCGTCCGGAAGGACGCTTGCAGGTCGCATGAAAAAAATTGGTAATGTTGCCATCTTGTGGCCAAATAGTAAAACTACACCCCAACCATTTTTTACACACCAATAAACTTTTTATACACAAAAAATTAACTCCTTACCTCCCACACTCCACAAATTTTTTTTTTTGTAATTAAAAAAAAAATAAAACATTTACAATTAAAAAAAAATACATAAATAGTTACCTTAGGGACTGAACTTTTTAAATATTTATGTCAAGAGGGTATAACACTGTTACTTTATAAACTATGGGCTTGTAATTAGGGATGGACGCTAAACTGAAAAAAATGCACCTTTATTTCCAATTAAAATATTGGCGGCAAACATTGTGATAGGGACATAATTTAAACGGTTTTATAACCGGGATAAATAGGCATATACATTTAATGAGTTTTAATTACAGTAGCATGCATTATTTAAAAACTATAAAGGCCGAAAACTGAAAAATAATTTTTTTCCCACATTTTTTTTCCTATTTTCCCATTAAAACACATTTAGAATAAAATTATTCTTGGCATAATGTCCCACCTAAAGAAAGCCTAATTGGTGGCGAAAAAAACAAGATATAGTTCATTTCATTGCGATAAGTAATGATAAAATTATAGACGAATGAATGGAAGGAGCGCTGAAAGGTGAAAATTGCTCTGGTGGTCAGGGGGTAAAACCCCTCAGTTGGGAAGTGGTTAATATATCAGCGTATAGAAGGCTTAGCTTCTGAAGTGCATGTGGTTGGCCTTGTAAAAGCGCATTGCATTGCAGCAAGAATTGAGTATAGTCAGAACATTTCTCCAGCTCTATCTTAATATAAACATAACCTTGTACAGGGAACAGACAGCTTACTGTAGAAAATGACACTAAGAATTACTCTACCCAACATTCTAACTCTGATTAAAGAAGAACTCTGCTTATAATCATAAAATCTTAAAATTTACTCAAATACTTTGCAGAACATTTTAAACATATATAATCAGCTTAATGCAAGATGGAGATAATTTATCTGCATTAATATGAGATTTTCTGACACAAATAGGAAGTACATTTTTTCCAGAGTAAAATGAGCCATAAATTACTTTTCTCCTATGTTGCTGTCACTTACATTAGGTAGTAGAAATCTGACAGAAGTGACAGGTTTTGGACTAGTTCATCTCTTCATAGGGGATACTCAGGGATTTATTTATTTTCAAAAGCACTTAGTGAATGGCAGTTGCTCTGTCCAACTGCCAAAAAACTGTGTAGCGAGCAGGGAAGCTGGCTAGCATCATTGTTTAAATCCTTTTTAGGGAATATCTTTATAAAGAATAAAAGCCTTTCCGAGAATCCCTCCATGAAGAGATGGACTAGTCCAAAACCTGTCACTTCTGACAGATTTCTACTACCTACTGTAAGTGATAGCAACATAGGAGAAAAGTAATCTACGGCTCATTTTACTCTGGAAAAAACGTACTTCTTATTTGTTTGCACATGTTTTAAATTTTAAAATGTTTTGCCTTAGTGCCCCTTTAACTGTTCCTCAGGTGCTCACAATGCACTGGCGTACCGATAGGCCCTGCAGCACCTGCGCCTGCGGGGGGTCCCGGCCCCCCCCTGGGGCCCGCTCGGGGCCGTGGTGTGGGAGCTGGAGGGGTGGCAACATGAGGGGAAAGCCTTGGCCACAGTCGGCGGGGAGAGGGGTAGTTCCCCCCTCTCCCTCACCTCGGGGCTGTCCCCTCTGCGCTTCCCTCCAGCTAACGTTATACTGTGGGCAGCGGGCAGTGGGCAGATACATACCTTCCTTGTGTTCCACCGCATAATCTTCGCTCTGGCCTATGACGTCACTTCCGGAAGTGACGCCCCTCCAGCTCCCACACCACGGCCCCGAGCGGGCCCCAGGGAGAGAGGGGGGGGGACCCGCTCTGAAATTTTGCAGGGGGGCCCGGTGGGGCCTAGTTACGCCCCTGTCACAATGTAATCCCTACTATATTCATATGTCTATGTATGTATCATGTAGTGTATGTATCGTATAGTCTAGGGCCAATTAACTTATCTGTATATTGTTGAGATGTGGGAGGAAATCAGAGTGCCAGGAGAAAACCCATGTAGATACAGGGAGAGCATACGAACGCCATGCAGATGGTGCCCTGGCTGGGATTCAATCCAGGGCACCAGCACTGCAAGGCGAGATCGCTAACCATAATGTCACCATGCTGCCCATATTAGATGTTATATGAACAAGTAAAAGAGATATTAATAGAATGGACAGGCATGTATATATCTCTTTGGTTGTTGCTTGGTGGATTTATAGAAAGATAATCATCATCTTTCCTAGATGGTGAGCCCTTGTTAAATATATATTTAGGCCCCGTTCACCTCACAAACGCGGGCGGGCACGCACACGGAACGCAACGCGTATGAACGCACGCCATCCGCGTTTGTGTGTGTTGCGTGGCTGATCCCATCACTGAAAAGTGAATGGGACAGCCACGCGTTTTTACAAAAAATGCGTGCAGCATGCGTTCCCGGACCGCACAGGTCCGGAACGCATGCAGTGTGAACATCAGACATTGCACTCTATGCAATGTCTGATGTTGTGCGTGTCGGCCACCTGCACGCGTTTCCAAAACGCGGCTGGAAACGGGTGCAGTGTGAACGGGGCCTAAATATATTACTGATATGTTTGGTTTTTTTAAGTGAAAAATACCTATTGATAGTTTTTTAAACACATACTAACATTTATTAGTAACCTGTTAGATAATAGTTCTAAGGGCATTGCACAAATTGTATGTCTTTTTATTAAAATTTGAGTAGTTTATACTGACATTACTTGTTTAAAAAATACGATTTCAGTAGCTGATCAAGTCAAAATTCAGTCTAAATAAACCTAGCACTATAAATACTTCATATACAGATGAAACTCAAAAAAAAAATTGAATATCATGCAAAACTTAATTTATGTTGGTAATTCTGAACTAAACTTAGAGACCATTTGGTACATTTCCATTAGCCGGGCGCAACCACTAGGTGTCAATAAAACTACAGGAGGTTCGGGCGCAACTGAGCTAAGTAATGTAGAATGTAATCTCCCTCGGCCTGCAAAATCCCAGCGGCGTTCATTACTATTCCCCCTCCAGGCCGCCATGGATAGTAGGGAAAGATGTAACTCTGTTGCCAGCGATCGATGGAAAGGGAGATTAAATTCTACATTACTTAGCTCAGTTGCGCCCGAAACTTCTGGAGTTACATCGCCACCTAGAGGTTGCGCCCGGCTAACGGAAAATAACCGACCATTTAAAGGCTCAGGAACCCTTTGCAGGTGTTTTGGATTAATAATTAGCTGATTAGAGTCTGACACATATAATATTGACTCTTTTCACAATATTCTAATGGTCTGAGATTCTGATTTTGTAGTTCTCATAAGCTGTAAGCTATAATCATCAAACTTATAACAAATAAAGACTTGATATATCTCACTTTGCATATAATGAGTCTATTTCATATATTAGTTTCAGTATAAGTTGAATTACTGACACAAATAAACTTTTTTGCATGATAGTCTTATTTTTCCAGTTTCACCTGTACAATGAGAACCCATTACATGAGCCTGCTCTGCCATCTAGTGTTTGTAAAACAGAATGTATAAAATGGAAACAATTGATCTTAGAGCACCACGGAATATGCAATATATACAGTAAATCCAAAAGAATAAACATAATATTAAACATTAGCGATAAGTTTTTAACTGGACTGCTTTATTAATCACTAACAAGTGGCCCAGTGCCATCATAGTTCATACAGTATGTAGTAAACCAACTAATTACACAAGAAAAAAAAATGTAATAGAGATGACAAGAACTAAGCATAAAACACTGCTGGTTTCATGAATCTTTTTTCTTTAAAAATCCTTATAAAATTGTATAAAAGAGAAAGCATGAAAAAAAAAACATTTTCTCTTATAATAAAATACTTTTTTTTTTTTTTTTATAAAATTACATTTACACTTTACTTTTTATTACAAACAGGTAGGGATCAAAATGATTATCCTCACCCATTTACCTGGAAGGGGATGGGCATCTATGATTCCAGTATTATTTAACAGGGCTTCCAGACTCCAGCAAAAGCACCTCCCCCTCATAGCATACTGATGCATGTGTATGGTAGTTTCCCCCAACTCCTCTAGCATGAGTTGGATAAGCCCCATATCCTTGACACTAGTGGCCTCAATTCACTAAGCTTTATCAAACACTTTACCGAACGTTTGATAATTTACCTAATGGTTAAAACCTAATTTTGAATTCACTAAGGTGTTATATATTTATCAAACGTTTTATCGATAAAACATTCAATACATTTGTAACAACTTAGTGGATTAAAAATTAGATTTTACCCATGAGGTAAATTATGCAATTAGGCTAGCTGTCTGGCAGGTCTGCCTCTGTTCCTGTGAATACTAGGTTCGAGTTACTTGCTTGAAGGAACTGTTCAGAATGAATGAATCAGTTATGAGTCAAGACTTACTCATTACTGTGGTTCCTTCTTTGAATCATTGAGCTGAAGGAACTGAATGAATCAGTGAATCAGTAATGAGTGAAGAGTCAGGACTCAGGAGCTGCTGCTGTAATCTGATCCCTGAGTGAGCTGGGAGGAGTTCCTTCTCTCACTGACTCATTACTGTGGTCCTTCTTTGAATCATTGAGCCGAAGGAACTGAATGAATCAGTAAATCAGTTATGAGTCAAGTCAAGTGCTGCTGTTGCTGCTTTAATCTGATCCCTGAGTGAGCTGCGAGGCCTTTCTTCTCTCACTACTCAGTGCAGCTGTGCCCCTCCCTCCTCCTGCACTCCAGGCAAACATTTGTACTTGCCTGGTGGTTGAGACGGCAGTGGACTGGATGCAGAAAATTTACAAAGAGGGAAGACTTTTCCAGCTTGTAGATTACCCTTCAGTGTTGCAGAGCAGGTGTGTCAGCATAGTACAGGGGGCAGAGTGCAGGGGGAGTTGCAACTCTGCAACTCCTGGGTTTTATCAACTTGTTTTGGGGAATGGGTAGATGGGTTTCATAGGACTTGCAAGTTGGGGCAGGCACACTCTTTTTTAAAATTATATTTATGTTGTATTATTGGAAATAAAAAATGAAAAATTAGTGCATGTATAGTGTATAAGTGTGCAACCACTTGCTTTAGTGTTGGCAAACCTTAGTAAAGCTCAGTGGGCCCTATTAAATTCCAAGAGGAAATAAAACTCTTGCAGGTATCAATTGTAGTGCTTTGCAAAGGAAAACATGCATTATTCAACTGTGCTGCGTTCATTTGTGATTTGTATGCCAAATTGCCAATTCTGCCAATAAGTAGGCCTAACCATATCCACTCTGTGCATACCCTTTCCAATCCTGTGTAGAACAATGTCCAGCATTGGCACTGTCCTGTATAGGTCCAGTGTCAATAACATAACTATTCTAATGTTTTTTAACTAATGTTGTATTCATTATGGAACTTGTTCTAGTTAATATTCTTTATCATTTGTATTCTTATTATTAATTTAATTAAAACCCATAAAAATGCCTACAAACAGCTGCCAAGGTATAAGACTTCACCTCTTAGACTGAATATATCTGAGTATATACAAACTATCTATCTATCTATCTATCTATCTATCTATCTATCTATCTATCTATCTATCTATCTATCTATCTATCTATACGTTTGGAAGAGGGTGGCCTTCAACAGCACAAGTGAAGGGAATGTTTCTAATCCACTCTATTAGATGGTAGATGGAATCTCGAACCAGGCAGGAATCTGAGCATGGTAACAATTATTTTTAATTTGTTCTGAGGCTACTAATAATTAATAGTTGGTCTAGTTGGCCAACCAGGTAGGGTTAGGGTTAGGCTATGTGTGCAACTTGGCAATGTTCAGTTTACTGACTTTTTTACCTTACCGCATCTTAATTTTAAGGTCCACCTTAAATTCTTTCATTTTCTTTCCAAACGGATATGTGTTTGCATATAAAACAGGCGGTATAATAAAAAGACTGACTCCTTAAGGGTCAAACAAAGATTTAGGGTAGTTCACACTCGGCGCTTGGAGCACCGCTAGCCACGATTTTAACTTAAATCTCATGATTCTTTGAATTTGCACTTGTGATTCCCGTTCAACAGAACGGAAATCATAGAGCAATCGCCCCAAAACAATGCAAGCAGTACGTTAGCGATTGATCGAAATCGCATCCGCTGCAGTGTGAATGTATCCATAGGGATACATTAATCAAGTTTGCTAGTAGCGCTCTTTAAACAGTCCATAAGCTTCAGTACTAATGCATAGGTGCCCCCCCCCCCTTCATAAAGCAACTCACCACCGGATGGTGCGGCCTAAAACGGCCCGATATCGCTTCTGGGGTATATGGCCACCCCACTGCCTCCAACCGGCAATCACCAACAGTTCACTGTAGTCTGTAAATATGAGGAGAGGCTTCCATAGCGTAAAAGTGCTTATTTATTGTAAAAAAAGTAGGTTTACACCTTAAAATGGTCAACAGACCAGTGGGACAAAATAGAGAACATATAGTTTTAAAAGCAAAATAAAAATATATGACAGACCCTTCAGTATTAATATAGGGGCCGCGACGTGTGGCAAAAACTGCACTTAGGCTTGAGGGGGTTGTATAAAACACTTTGCTGAAATCACCGCTCACCGGGCCGTTTTAGGCCGCACCATCCGGTGAGTTACTTTATGAAGGGGGGGGACCTATGCATTAGTACTGAAGCTTATGGACTGTTTAAAGAGTGCTACTAGTAAACTTGAACAACATATTGGAAGATGTACATGTATCTTAATAAAGCGATGCGTCTCTGGAGTGGGCGTTAACAGTCCTATAAAACTTATTTCTCCACGTGTGAATCGTGGCATACATTGTGATATTTACAATTGAGCGCTGCTTCATCTTGTTGTAATCATAGGGATACATTGTAGCATCGCCAGTGGTCAGCAAAGTGCTCAAGAATCGCCCCAATGCGAACCAGCCCTGAGATTTGAGTGTTATACTCGGCAGGATCCAGTGCTACCCCTTTCCCCAACACCGCCAGCCAGCGTCCTTGCCAGTCTCAGACTTCTGGGATGACACAAACACCATCCTGCAGTTCCTCTACTGGGCATGCTCCCTAAATATTCAGAACTGTCTCACATCCCTCTTTTGTATAGCTTGGGCTTGTAGTAATTGTAATACATCTTTGTTGGTTGCTATGGGCAACAGCACTACACCTTTGTTCGGCACCATATCACAGGAAGTGTGATAACTCGACTCTCATTACAGCAACAGCATAAGAGATACAACTTCTAAAGGTGCGTACACACGTCGGATTTGCACAAACGTCCCGTCGTTTGGACGTCCAAACGACCGGTCGTTCGGACGTCAAATCGAGCGTGTGTACAGTCTGTTGTTCAGCTGATAAGAGCAGACTTGAGCGATCCGCCAAGCAAAATGTGACATCATCTGAGCAGGGACGGATCAATAACTCATCGCCTGCTATTGGCTGACAAGACTCCGTGATATCATGACAAGCACGGTCTTTACTGCGCCTGCCCTGGAAAAATCCATCTCCCCATGACCTGTCCCCTCTTCTGGGAAGAATATTTGTTTAATGTACTTGTGAGAATATTTTCATAACAATGGCTTATGTTTATGTTGTTCATCGCCAGCTGGTCTGGCCTCTGCACTGGATAGCTCTAATACAGCCTTGGGAGTTCCAGTACAATGTTCTACTGAAAATCTGAACTCTCTTTATTTCTCTCTAATTCTCCTTAAAGGGAGATTCTGCACATCAAGTCTTTTAACTAAACTCAGTTAAAGTAACTGAGGCCTATGAATTCAAGCATATGATACTTAAATTCTAACAGTAGTAATGATAGAATTATGGAGTTTTGTATTCTTTGAACCTGACATAGTACATCTAAGAGGGAATTCCATTTGTAAATATAGATCATTATTATTTTCAACAATATACCCACACTTATGTACTCATACTTATACTGAAAATTGCGGACAAATTTGAGACATTAAATAGTTACATTTAATTAGGTGTTATGTGAATGGAGCACTATTTGCTATACAGATTTATTAGCTAATCCTCCTTTCCATAATCTGTTACATTCTGCTCTTTCATTGTGTTTCTTGCTGTGTGGTAGAATTAATAATTGTCTCCCTTTAATCCTTATATGACTTCATGGAAACATATTAGCACTTCCTTCTGTCGCTTGGGTTGGGGGAGGGGGGGGTGTCATCTTAATTTCATGGATGTAGTTTATTAAAAGCCATCGGCAGGCTAGGCTATAATATATAGCCAAATTTAGGCTGTCATTGGAAGGGAAATAGCTAGTTCAAGTAGAATGGGAATTTCAAATAGCAGCAGAGATAGCTGTGGTGGTTTAAACTGACAACTGAAGTAAGAAGAATATGGAGGTTGCCATATTTATTTCCTTCTAAACAATACCAGTTGCCTGGCAGCCCTGTTGAAGTAGTATATGAATAACACCAAAAACAACCATGCAGCTAATCTTGTCAGATCTGACAATAATGTCAGAAACACCTGATCTGCTGTGAGCTTGTTCACGGTCTATGGCTAAAAGCATTAGAGGCAAAATTGTCAGATACACCTGATCTGCATATGCTTGTTCAGGGTCTATTGCTAAAAGCATTAGAGGTAGAGGATCAGGACTGCCAGGGAACTAATATATTGCTTAAAGTGAACCTCAAGTCAGGAAAAAAAATTAGTTTTACTAACCTGGGGCTTCTACCAGCCCCCTGCAGCAGTCCTGTGCCCTCGCAGCCACTCACTAATCCTCTGGTCCCCCTCTGCCAGCTAGTTTTGTTTTTGCCGACAGGCCCGTCAGGACTGGCCACGTGTAGCTTTTTCCGCATTCCCGACTGCAATTAGCGCTATTGCAGGCCGCATTACGCACGCATAGATATGCGGCAACCCGTATTTTTGTACGCGTTGCGGCCCGCAATAGCGCTAATTGCAGTTGGGAATGCGGAAAAAGCTACACGTGGCCAGTCCTGACGGGCCTGTCGGCAAAAACGAAACTAGCTGGCAGAGGGGGACCAGAGGATTAGTGAGTGGCTGCGAGGGCACAGGACTGCTTCAGGGGGCTGGTAGAAGCCCCAGGTGAGTAAAACTCATTTTTTTTCTGGCTTAAGTGTCTCTTTAAAGGACTATTGAAGTGTGAAGAATATGGAGGCCGCCATATTTATTTCCTTGTTCCTCTGGGTTCATCTATCATGTAGCCAATATCCGGATATTAGCAGCAGGGATAAGTAAGCAGGGTCCAAAGCTCAGCTGTCGTGTAGCCGAAATTCAGATACCAGTGGAGGCAGCAGCATGGGTGATTAATCAGGCATCCAGCATTTGGCTATCATGTATTGCTAAGTACATATTGTTTTCTTGCTTTCTGATTGAGGGCATATAAATGTTTTGAGTCATTTCATAGAAGCAAATGGTTACCTCTTTACAGTTGGACTTGGGAGTGAGAGAATATGGTGGGCTTTTTTCCTATTTTTTTTAAATGTTATTTTTCCTCTTACTTTTTTCTTTTTCTTTGGTGGTCGATTGGTTAAAACGGGGTGGGGGCCAAGGGGAGGAGGAGGTGTTTACTCATGAAGGCCTAATGCTCCAGAGAGAAGGCAAGCAGCATTAAAGTGGTGTTCCCACAAGAATATGTAAATACGATTAGCTAGACTAACATACACAATACAAATACAAATGCCTCCACTTTTAATCAAACATAAAGATGTTCAAAATTTAGAATCAAGCTTTATTAATTTTTTGTGAAAATCTGAAAAACCTTTCTCTTTGCTTTGTGTAAACTAAAATAGTAATATCCCAAATAGGTTTAAAACTACCAGATATCAGATGCTACAACTTGGTGCCAATTTTTAGGCATATTAGAGATTACTTGAGTAGTAGCATCACCTTGTTTACTAACAGGACAGGAGGTAGTGACATAATAGCAAACTAATCTTTTCTGAGGACCCTAACACTAACACTAGCACTAACACTAACACTAACCTTAGATCCCTCCCAGTCCATCTCTGGCACAATTTGTTTAGATTGTCACAGACTCCGTTATTGCATTGACAGAAAGAAGGAAGAGGCTGGGTCTTCCAGGCCACTTATCTTCTTGAACGCCCTTTCTCCAACATTCTGGCTTTACATTTGGTCTGCTACATGGGGTTAATACATCTTGGGATACCCTCAGAATTACTCAATTACAAGACTTGGTGGACTTTGGTGACATTCAAGTGGTTTCTCTAGTAACCCTACAAGCTTCCAGAGACAGACGGACATGCTTTTTTACCTATCCCACAGCCCAAACTCTCTTGAGGGGTGTGAGATTCTTTATTCATGTTATGCAGTATAAAGCCTGTGGGCTTAAGAAACTTGTAGGAGGCCTTAGACATCTTTGGTGTTTCAATGTTTCAGCTAAATGTGTTATTCTGCTTTCTTGTACTTTTCTATATAAATATTTGGATTCAACTCTACATTTGAATACTTTTTAACTATTGTCTTGTGTAATAGGCATCAATTTTAATTAGGGATGGGGCGAATCCACAATTTCTTCGAATCCGAATCCGGATCCGAATGTAAAAAGGTTCTCGAATATCTCGAACCTTTCGAATCCCGAATCTAACGAATCCTGCACATAAAAATTGTGCGATCCGTGGTATAGTTGCCCGCAGTATAGGTACCCAGGCATAGGTAGCGAGGTAAAGGTGCCTTCAGTATAGCTAGCTAGGTATGGGAGCCTTCAATATTGGTAGCTTTCAGTATAGGTAGCAAGGTATAGGGGCCTTCAGTATAGGTAGCAGGGTTTATGGGCCTTCAGTATAGGTAGCAGGGTATATGGGTAGCTTTCAGTATAGGTAGCAGGGTATATGGGCCTTCAGTATAGGTAGCAGGGTATATGGGCCTTCAGTATAGGTAGCAGGGTATATGGGCCTTCAGTATAGGTAGCAGGGTATATGGGCCTTCAGTATAGGTAGCAGGGTATATGGGCCTTCAGTATCGGTAGCAAGGTACATGTGCCTTCAGTATCGGTAGCAAGGTATAGGGGCCTTCAGTATAGGTAGCACAGTACATGTGCTTTCAGTATTGGTAGGTAACTAGGTATAGGGGCCTTCAGTATAGGTAGCAGGGTATATGTGCCTTCAGTATAGGTAGGTAGCTAGGTATAGGGGCCTTCAGTATAGGTAGTACACTTAGTTGATATTTATTTTCAGCTTATACAGATAATTGGGGATGAGTTTGGCCATTACTAGTTAAGAACTCTACTAGCAATAAGAAGATATTCACCTTTGCTTCTGTATATGTCCTAATTTTTAGTTAAAGTGAACCAGAGATTAAGCACTATTATGTATTTTACCATATATATATCAGTGGGAACATTATAGAAAACACCTACCCTGCTCTCTGTTTCATCCTTCACTGCTCAGCCTGCTTGTTATCAGCCCTGATGAAATCCCGGACTGAGCATTCAGTCTGGCTTTGCTCAGGAATCATTATAGCTGAGTCTCTCTTCTCCGATGTCTTTCCAAGCCCAAGCCTGCCCCTTCTGGTTCTGCTTTCCTGTTCTGAATACTTGCAGCATCACAGAGAGCTGTGATCAGATGGGAGGAGTTGCTATTGTAAGGGTATATTGAAAAACGTTTTTTTCTTTATCTATATTTATTAGTCATAAGAGGTTTTTAGAAATGGTGATTTTATTTTGCACAAAGTCCACTAAATAATATGCTTTTCTAATGAACTGTGTTTTGCGTGGAGTTTTAGTAAAAAACACAAAAAAAACTGGCACACCAGAGTGGAAAAAATACCAGGTATAGTATTTATTTGGTAAAATCTATCGGGGATATGTTTATTTTGTGCCAAAACTTTAATCTCTGGTTTCCTTTAAGTATGATTCCTGGGGTCTGTTTTTTTTTTTTTTTTTACTTTTGTGGACTTGGTTTCGATCAAGGAATGTTCAATGTTGATAAGAGGCAAATTAAATATTGTTTTAGATGCAAAAAATGGACTCATCCTCTGGGAAACCCTTTCTAAGGATGGTTTACACTGCCAGCACTTTTCTAAGAGACAGTGCTTTGAAAAACTCTTGCTAATGCAATGTTATATGTGTGTTCTTACTTTTTTAAAAGACACCCATAGCATTGCATTAGCACGTGCTTTGCAAATCACTGGCCCTTAAAAACGCTGGTAGTGTGAACCAGCCCTTATAGTGAGACTATCTAGGTAAGTGTGCAGAATGCTGTGTGCTTCTCAGCTCCGTGATAGGTGGACTTTTGCACTTTTCTTACTCAAGAATAGATTATTTGCTTTTTTATTAAAAACGTTATTTTGGCAAAAAGATTGCAATTAAATATGTTTTCAGGCAGGCCCTTATCCTGCATAGATGTGGTAAGATTCAACGAAGAATGCACAATAGAGTGGTTTGGTCCCCATCACATGTGATTGGTCTGGAACAATGGCATTTGAATGAAATTGTGTGCAGAAGCCAACAACATGATATCTGCCCAAAAGTCGTCTGATTTGGGCAGAATACGTGATGTCACTCATACTTTTTATACCAATGGTTGCCAATATGGTGATATCTGACACTCATTGGATGTTTCAAATTACTTTGATCTTGCGTGTGTGCAAGGCTTAACTAAATTAACCTCCTGGGGGATACAATTATATCGCCCAGGAGGTGGCGCAGCACTATTTTTAAATTTTTTTTATTTTTTAAATCATGTAGCGAGCCCTGCCGCTGTGCAGCGGCATCCCCCCACCCCTTCCGATCGCCTCCGGCAATCAAAGCAAACAGGAAATCCCGGGAACGGGATTTCCTGTTTGGCTTCCCCACGTCGCCATGGCGACGATCGGGATGACGTCATTGACGTCAACGATGTCGTGACGTCAGAGGGAGTCCCAATCCACCCCTCAGCGCTGCCTGGCACTGATTGGCCAGGCTGCGCACAGGGTCTTGGGGGGGGGAGCGGCGCGGCACGGCGGGTAGCGGAAAATCAGCGCGGAGCGGCGGCGATCGGTATATATATAAAATTATGCAAATCGGCCCACCAGGGCCTGAGAAATCCTCTGTGGCGGCTTACCCTGAGCTCAGCTCGGGATTATCCCCCAGAGGGTTAAGAACACAAAAATGTAACAATCATAGTCAGGTGCAAAAACAGTGCAACTTACCGTTCTGCAGGCTTTCACATGATTTTAGCAATTTTCAGAGCTTTTTTTGTTGCAGACTTCCAGAGCTCTCCCTGTATGAGGCCTTCTGGCCTAATTAGCACACAGGAAGATAGATCCTTTACTGGCTTCAGGATACTAAACCAACTTTCTTTTTTTCCCCCTGGAATCTTCAGGAAAGTAAAATCACATGAAATGCTATAATCTCAGTGAAATATATCCAACATCCAGCCAGGGGCGTAGTTAGAAATCATGTGGCCCCATAGCAAACTTTTGATTGCCACAACCCGCCCCCCCCCCCAAAAAAAAGTTATAGAGTACCTTTGTGCGCCACGCATCCCCACAGTATAGATAGCAAGAGGTACCCCAGTATAAGTAGCCAGATGTGTCCCTCCAGTGTAGGTAACATGAAGTAGCCCCCAATATAGGTAGTAAGGAGGGACCCTAATATATGCAGCTAGATTATCCCCCCCCCCCCATGTATAGGTAGCCAGATTAGCCTCCCAAATATACATAGTCTGATTAGCCCCATGTACTGGTAGCCAAATTAGCCCCCCAAATATAGGTAGCTAGATTAGTGTATGTATAAGTACACCGCCAGTGAGTTGGGCTCTGCTGAAATTCCTTGCGGCGTTAAATACTATTCCCCATCTGAGCCGTAACAGCTCGGAAGAAGTAATTTGGGGGACATAAATTGCCTGCACCCTGAATTACCCTTTCACGGGCTGTATAACGGCACCAAAGTCAGGCGCTACGTTGCCATAGCACGGTGCCGAGATTACTTGCTTCACCAAATTAGCCCCCATGTATAGGAAGGCAGATTAGCCCCCCCAAAAAAATATATGTTTAAAAGCCGCATTAGTACCTAAAATATAGGTAGACCTCATATGCAGAGTAGTTGGAAGGTAGCGATATACCTCTGCTGCTTTGCCTCCCCCTTATTTAGTCCCATTGTAATTACTATGGGAATACAAAAAAATGGATGCAGATGCATACACTATGAAAAATATGTCTGCAATGGTGGAGTCCGGAGGCCATTTTTTTGTAGTCCAATAGTAATTACTATGGGACTACATACGGGGAGGCAAAGCACCAATTGTGACATAAGGAGAGGTATGTCTCATCCTTCCAGCACCCCACTCGCTACTCTGCAATTTGGGGGCCTGACACCAGTCTCCATGAGGCCTGCGACAAACCCTTTAATAGTTGTTCCCCTCCTTCCCCCCACTCTCCCTGCAGAATTGCGAGCAGGCACCTGGGGGTTTGAAACTCACCTCAATCACCGATGTCTCGCGTTGCATCTCCATGGCAACAAGGCATCACATGACATGATGTCATGATGTGCCAGTGTATTACATGCTGGAAGTCAACTTGTAAAGCGCTGGCGTGCCCTGACATCATGTCATGTGACGTCCTGTTGCCATGGAGATGCAACGCAGGAAATCGGTGAGCGAGGTAAGTTTCAAACCCCTGGTGCCTACTCCCAGCTTTGCAGGGAGGGAAGGGGTAGAAATTTATGGAAAGCGGCCTGGCTGCGTACATTTTGCCCAGGTCTGGGTTAGGTCATAGTAATATATCGGTAAATATTATTATTTTACAATATGAATATAGTAGAATATTGGTAAACATGCAGCTTTTTCAAATGTATGCATGCTCCACATAGACACAGAGATAAAACTGAGGGAGCTGTAAAGGTCTACACAGCATATAGGAGTCCATAGACAGACAGGTACTCAATGTTCCATTACACTGGAGTAAGTGGCCATAAAACACGCTTTTTTGTGTAATAATTAAAAGTATAAAAAATAGACCAGTTGACTGTGTGAAGGTAAATTAACACTTACCTTCTTTTTAATCAGTTTGTAATTTTTTTTTATATATTTTTGAATGCCTCCAGTTGTTGCCTTTTTTTTTATCTCCCTGTTGGGGGGTTTGAACTATATGCTTGCATCATAACATAACATTTTTTTTTGGAGAACCAACCACTAACTGTACCAAAGACGAGTGAGGAAGAAGGTGCCTCCTCACATGCTACCTATAGTGGTTGTTTTTCTTAGCAACCCAGATTTTTGAGTACATATCTTTCGAAACACCTATCCTCTTTACCTAACAAGTGATATACTATATCAGATTGGGCACCGGGTGTCCCTGTGTTTTTTTTTTTGTGTTCTCCCTTTAACTTGTACAAAAATGCCTTAAGCAGTTTTTGAGCTTACTACACATTTAAGAAGGGAATGTGAATAGCTCTCAGTAAAATATTTGCCTAAAAGTTTACTAAGGAAAGATTAATTGAAATGAATAAATTGAAATATTTAATAAGTTATGACAACAGCAAATTGTTCCTCAAGTCAATGCCCTCAAGCCACATTCGATGGCATAAATTGAATACCTGCACTCATGAAATATATCCCTATCTGATCATTCACCTGAAGCCTGTGCATTAGTTATTGCACCATGAAGGTTGCCCTTGCTTTCTTGATTATTGGACTCAGCAGTTGTATTGGTGAGATGAAATATATTATAATGCTAAAACCATTTTGCATTCATCCATTTCTGGAGATTGAAGGAGTTTAAATAGTGCTGTAACTTCAATTTCTTATGTCTTATGTTAGATAATGCAGTTAACATCTATCATGTTTCTTTCTGTTTTATAATTAACTACAATATTGTATTTATGTATGTATTTATAAAGCGCCAACATATTACGCAGTGCTGTACACTTCAATAACTGAATTTTATGTTTTTGTGAAAGTTTTCTCACAAATCACAGTTCAGAACCTGATTAAATTATAGAAATTGTGCAACACTACAGAAAATAATGGTGCTAATAATAGTTATTTCATAGTGATAATGGCTAATACATTTTGATCTCTATGTATTTTTAGCAGTTTTATTTCTGCTAAATAATTACTGGTAGCTACCATTGTACAAATGTTTACATTTCAATAATGGAATTTTATGAACATCCCCACAGAGATCGCAGTTAAGGACCCGGATGCCCAAGTTAATGTTGGTTTGCAATCACAGACTGTGGAAGATGCAGTATGTATATATTTGAATACCATGTTACTTATTTTTCCCAAATTTCTCACTTTATTTCCTCACTTTACAAACCTATACTGAAATGTAACTTTTAATATTTCTGATAAAATTCAGCTAAAAATGATATGGCCTAAGCTTTATCAGGAGCTTGTTATCCTCTATGCCTGCTTAACCTGCAATATTTGTGCATAGACTGTTGTTTTCTTTGTGCCTTATGTAGTAATGAGCATAATCAGCTAATTACGATTACGCAAAATTTCATGTATATTTTCAGAATTATGCCTATACATAATTATGATTTGTAAATTCAATTGCTTTCGTATAATCATTCGTAATTTCAAGTGAATTTTTGTGTAATTTTTGCGTAATTTTGTGCTGATTTTAGCTGTAGCAAAGCCTTCATACATGCTAATGTCACCAAGATTGCTATGTGTTAAGGAGAACAGTGGGTACAAGTCAAAAACATATTTAAAAAAAAGACCTTGTAGTTTTTGAGAAAATCAATTTTAAACAAAAAAATTGTGTGTTAAACTCAGAAAAATTAGTTTAAAAAACATTTTTTCTTTGCATTTGTAAAATTTATTTTCTCGAAAACTACAACTATTAATTAAGGTCATTCATGTTCTGTTTTTTATGTATTCATTTTTAAACATTTTATTTTTAGAAACTCCATCTGCTAGTTTTGACCTGTAAAGGTTTGGGAATAACTGA
Source organism: Hyperolius riggenbachi (assembly GCF_040937935.1). NCBI lineage: Eukaryota > Metazoa > Chordata > Amphibia > Anura > Hyperoliidae > Hyperolius > Hyperolius riggenbachi. Next base: position 356,998,898 of record NC_090648.1, read on the forward strand.
CTTAATGGCGGATGGATGAAGCCAAGTTAATTGTTTGTTGACATGTTTAATTTCAATCTGTCCATCAAACAGCACAATAGGTAGTTGTATGTTGCAATACAACTTTTCCTTGTGTGAGTGAGCCTCTAAAGTAAATCTGAACTAATCTTTCCTTCATTTGCTCTCTTCTGTGCCATGTTCGATATAACTAAATTACTTTGTGTTGTTTTTCTAAACCAAGGGGCACAGTCAGAGGTGCTGCCAATATTTTTGTGGCAAAATACAACTGCACCACTTGCTTTAAAGCTACCTTACATGGGGTGTTTTTATTTTTATTTTGACACCTGCTTCTGAAACACTTTGAATGAATTTCATATGCTGTGTTTAAACTTTGAATGGGATCTTATCGAGCTATGTAATGTCTGTGCTTTGTTGCTTTTTATTGCATTTCTCTAAATTCAGCCTGTCCTATAGTCCTGTGGCAGAAATGTGTTGTTGGTTGTATTGCATTCAGTAAGTGGCTGCCTTTAAACACTAGACCAGTACAATTAAAACCCTATTCAAAGTCAATAAAACAATGTTTAAATGGAAAGGTAACAGTATTCAAACACAACATAAATGTAGTGAAAATACAAACTCCATCATTCACAATGCTGCAATGTTAAAGGGAACCTGAACTGAGTAAAATTACTTAATATAAACACATGAGGTAACTTCAAATGACCATTACACAGTTACCTTGCCATCAGTTCCTCTCAGAAGCTCACCATTTTCTTCTGACAATGATCCCTTCCGGTTTTGACAACATTTAGTCAGAACTGAAATATATTAGTTGCTGTCAGTTATATATCAGTTGCTGTCAGTTATAGCTGAAAGGAAAACTTATGTGCCAGGTAATGTTCATGTTTCCCTATGGCTCAAGTGGGCGATGTTACAGTTTAACAGTGTGCTGACCAGGAAGCTGTTATGGGGTAATGACCATTTTCAAAATGGAGGGCGGAGAATTCCATTGATCACAGTGGACAAACAGGAGAGGAGAGAGAGATTGAGGAGTTGACTACACAGGAGGTAAATATGACTCGTGTCTGTTTATTTTGACTTTTAATTTTCAGTTCAGGTTCTCTTTAAGGTGCATACAAACACACTGTAACTGTCATTGTAGGGAGTATTACCCGATCCCTAGGGCAACAGTTCAATTAGAGAGCATTATAAAAACGCATCACCCAGCTACAGCTGTGTAGTGTGTACTATACCCCATATGCCATATTTTACTTCTAGCTGAGCATGTGGCGGACTCTTATCCCCAGCCTGCACGTCTGTGACAATCAAAGGCATTGGAAAGGGTGACATAGAGCTGTATAGACACATCACTAGACAATGGCAGAGCATTACATCTGTAGAGCATTGGGGCCCAAAACTTTCACCCTAGCGATCGCATTCAATCGCTATAGGCAGCAGTCATTAACAGTTTATAAACAGGCATAGGTATTCCAGGGGCTAATAATGGGTTAATAGGCTAGGCTGGTGTTAAAAATTAAAAGGGGATTAAAAAAACACTTTATTTTCTTGGGATCATGTCACTTTATTTTTTTTTCAACTTTTACAACTCCCCCCCCCCCCCCCGCCACACACACACCTTTATTGAATGATTGTTGCTATTAGCTATCAACAATCATTCACAAGACCGTGCACGTGCAGGAGGGCGCACATGCACGCACGGCAGCAGGCGGTTGTTTTTAATGCAGGACATAGATTCTACGTCCTGGAACATACAGCAGGAGGCAGCACTAATTTGGACATAGAATCTACCTCCTGGATCAGCAACAGGTTAAAGATCTGACATGCCACTTCAGATACTAGTCCAGTATTTAGTATTCAGAAAATGATCCTAGACCATGTAAGTGGTGGTGTGGAATAGTTCTCTTTTTTCGCAGAACAGGCCATGCATGTCCTCTTCTTATCATCGATGAAGCACTCAAGTTTATTGACAAATAGGAACACAGGGACATGTCACTTACCAACTAGCAAGGCCTTAGGGGTTGTTAATCTATCTATCTATCTATCTATCTATCTATCTATCTATCTCTGTTCAGATGTTGTCATTACATGTATTTTCATTACAGCCTACTCCAATTGGAGTCATTAATCATGGTCTGAATCCTCATCATGCTATTCCTGGATCTGTATTTCAGGCTGGTCCGGAACTCATTGCACCACTTATCACTGTTAGAGGATCCCATTCTGCTCTATCTCAGTTTATTTCTGACATTATTCACAATAAAAGGCCTATCGTTGCTACCAAGAAAACTGAAACTAAAAAAACCCTATCTGGTTGATTGACTTCAAAGCAGGTAATACTGCAGAACATTATTTACAATAATTCGTTAAATTATTTTTAAGTTTAAAAAAGAAACAGATAAAAATGGGATGCTATTTTAACATCTCTAAGTGTATGCTTACTTGAAACATCAGTGAGCAGTGCACAGGCATAACTATAGACCCAGAGTTGACCTTCCCTATTATGATGCAGATGAGCACCCACCAGGTCAGGTTCTTTTGTAGCTGCACTTGGTATAGGTTTAAAGATTGTTATAACCACATGTTTTATGACCCTTGTAAGACGGGTTCAAGACAGTGAGGGTCACCAAGGGTTTGTAAGCAACAGGGTTTGAACATTGGAGGAGGGGGGGCATAATATGTAGCTAATCTACTGGTAACAGACACCGAAATGTGAGTTCAAGAAGTTTGAAACCTTCCAATGAAAAGGTGGGATACTTGGAGGGCCAACCCAAGGGCACAGAGACACTTAAACCGCTGTAACAAGCACACCTAAACTGCTGTAGACCAAAAAGGTGCGCAAAGTTTTATAACTGCACTCCTAAAACTGTAGGAGGAAAAATATTTGGCCCAAGATTAGCTTCCAAATGATTGATTGACAGTAATTAGAAAATAGCTACATTTTGATCATCTGTTTTTTTTTTATTACTGTAAGGATATAGCAAAAAAATACATAATGAAAATAGGAAATATGACATTTTCCGTACATATAGTAGGTGATACATCAATGAGTTATGACAATATAAACTAACATTTCTTCATAGCGTCAAAGACAAAGGCTGGTCAGATCTAGAAGAGCTAGCTGTTGTAAGTAATTGGAGCAGGGGCTAACAGCCGACCAATTACATTGTGTAAAACTCGGGAACAGAGAAAAATAATGTACAAATTTGTATAGTGTGGCAATACCAAAACACCTTTAGATGTCCTGGTCAGAAGGTTGCCAGAGGTGATTACCTGTCATAGCATAGCATAATGTATCAGAAATGGTTATAATAATGATGTAGTTAGAGGCTATAGCAATAGAGAGGATCAAAAAACAAATAAACTAACAAAAGTAACTCAGTCTTTGATTGGCTGTTTTTAACTGCCCACTCTTAGGCATCCCCAAAAATTCACTCCAATTTTTGGGTTAAAGAATAATTGGTCCAAGTTTGGTGACTGTAGTTTGAAAACTATATGAGTGGCAACAGTTTGAAAATGTTTCCGGTCAAAGTCAATGATGAAAAATTTTTGGCAGTGGTCTGCACCAGGAGCATGGAGGGTGGAATCACTTATACAAGCACAAGAAACTTACTCCGCTATAAGGCAAATAAGTTTGGAAAGTTTGGTGCTTGTACCTCTAAAACAGTAGGGAGGGTAGTGTATACAAAATTGGGGAGCAAAAGGAATTAAAGACACACAGCATTTGGCTTGGAAATTATTATTATAGATGATCTGTTAAAAACTCAGATGTGAATATGGCTGTACAGTTGTATGGGCAGTTTGAAAAAAGTGCTGTTGCTTGGCATGCTTCTGGTTGGCATTGAATACTGTTGCTTAAAGAAAACCTGTACTAAAAATAAAAGTCAAAATAAGCATACACAAGTCATACTTACCTTCCATGTAGTCTACTCCTCAGTGTCTTTCTCCTGTCCCGCGTCCTATTTGTTCACTATGATCAAGGGAATTTTCCGTCCTCCATTTTGAAAATAGCCATTACCCCATAACAGCTTTCTGGTCAGCACACAGTTAAACTGTAACATCGCCCACTTGAGCCATAGGGAAACATGAACATTACCTGGTACATCAGTTGTCCACTCAGCTATAACTGACAGCAACTGATATTTTACTGACAGCAACTGATATATTTCAGATCTGACAAAATATTGTCAGAACTGGATGGGATTATTGTCAGGAGAATATGGTGAGCTTCTGAGAGGAACTGATGGCAAGGTAACTCTGTAATGTTCACTTGAAGTTACCTCATGTGTTTATTTTAAATATTTTTACTCAGTACAGGTTCTCTTTAACTGGTTATCAACCAGTTTCATGTACATATTACGGTATTATGGCCCTGATTTGTAGCAACTCGGAGAGAGATGTAATTCAGGGTCTGGTGATCTCCAGATCACCGAATCACTCTTGTGCATGGTGCGCAGCATAGCACTAGTGCTATGATGGCCCCAGCTTTGGCGCTCAGCACTTAGCGAAATGACCTACTTTGCCAGTTCCTTCTCAAAGGTTGAATTTTCCAGCTTTATGCTATTTATTTCATATGGTGCTTTGACTTGGCACATCCAAGGCAGTGGTGGGCCAAAATTTTGCATGTGCGAAATTTCGCATCGAAATTCAATGTTTTCCATCGTAATCGTAATGCAAAATTTACGGGAGAATGCGTAATAAATTACGTGTGAACCGTAATTATGTATCGAAATTTCGCATAACTTTGTAATTTCACGACATTACAGTTCATTACGAAATTAGTCATTTAGTATCTTTTGACGCGTATTTTGATTGATGTACTGTTACAAATTTCCGCATGCGGACATGGTATTGTATAGACTCACATGTGCTGTTATAAGCATGATTATACGCATTAATATACAGTGTATAGTATGCGCATTGGCAAGTTTAATGCGGATTTTCAGGCGTAAGTAACGCGTTATTACGTTACGCAATTTAGCTTACAAGCGTAGTACTGTATCAGTAATTACGTTATACCCGTAATTTTGTAAAATACAACGCAAAGTTTAATGTAAAGTTTTATGATGCGAAAAACTTGGGGAAATTTGCGAAAGGAAGTTTTTGGGACATTACGAGCACCACTGGTCCAAGGTGCATGACCTTACATTTATCTACATTAAATTTGATGTGCCATACAGTATATCCCTAGCCAGTGGTCCTTCCACAGCAAACACAATAAATAAGCAGACCAAACTAGTGTCTTATGAATGCTAATAAGTCATGTTTTGTCTTCTAGATACCACAGCGCCTTCAAGCTAACAAAATAAAGAAATTATTCCTCCTAAGAGCTGATCTTCTTTTCATGATTTTCTCTATGCTGTTACTGCTAAAATAGTAATATATTTTCTGCGTAGTTATAAATGATTGCATAGTCCTTTCTTTTCCCTAATAAATGAGACAAGCAAAGCTGTTTGCACGTGTCCATGATGATTATGTAGAGGGGAAGAATGGCAAAAGGTAGGTGATATGTGGGAAAAAAACAAGATTGATAAATGGTAAATAAAGAAAACCAGGAGGAGAAAGAAAAACTGTAACAAAATAATAATTGCTGGTTTTCACAAATTTCCAAATGCATCTGTGATGCAGATTTCCTCAGAGGCGTAGCTAAGGGTGGGTAAGGGGGACATATGTCCCCAGGGCGCAGCACTGTAAGGGGGCTCAGCATGGCCTTTGCACCCACACGTACATGAGAGGTGGCTCACTGGCTGAGCGAAGTGCCCCTGCTTCTCTCCCTCCTTCTGCAGAAGCATTAACAGCAGCAGAATAAGGCTATCTAAAGGGGGCACATCTGGCTATCTAAACAGGGTAAAGGGGACACATCTGACTAATTAAGGGGCACACATTTCGCTATTTAAAGGGGGGCACATCTGGCTATCTGAATGGGGTAAGGGGCACAAATAGCTATCTAAATAACATTTGTCCAGAGGGGGGCACAAAAACTGTCTTTGTCCTCGGGCGCTAAAAACTCTAGCTACGCCTCTGGATTTCCTTAGGGTATATTCACTAAACTACAATAAATCTGACATGTCCAAGTTATGTAGTATGCGTTGCACATGCACAAATAGTAAAACTCAAGTTACCGAGGTAATGTATTCCATGCTAGTGTGATGTGCTTTATGCAAGTAGTGAACACTAGCAACACGCGCAACATAACATAAGTAAGTACCTGTGAAATTGCTATGCACTGACTACACATAACATTTTTACACCAAATGTATATTTGGTGGCGTTTATATATTCATAGCCGTTGAATATGCCCCCTTGTTTTTTGACTCTTGTTGGTTATTTAAAGGGACTTCAAGCACCTCAATGGGTATGCCTTTAAAGGGGAACTGAAGTAAGAGGTATACGGAGGCTGCCATATATAATTCCTTTTAATCTGCCATTTGCCTTGCAGCCCTGTTGGTCTATTTCTCTGCAGTAGTATCTGAATAACACCATAAACAAGCATGCAGCTAATCTTGTCAGATCTGACATTAATGTCATAAACACCTGATCTGCTGCATGCTTGTTCAGGGGCTATGGCTAATAGTATTAGAGGCAGAGGATCAGCAGGAGGGCCTGGCAACGCTTAAATGGAAATAAATATGGCAGCCTCCATATCCCTCTCACTTCAGTTGTCCTTTAAGCATACCCAGAATACTTGAGTATGTCAGCACACTTACCGGCCGCTTGATGTAGCCAAAGTCCCCCTGGTTTTGCCGGTGTAAAATACATGGGGCCAAACGACTTCACCCAAAGTCGCGCTATGACCATGGAAATGGAAGTCTGTTTTATGCGGCTTCCTCCTACCTCCTTATCTCCCATCATCCTCCCCTGCCTCCCCCTCCGAAGAGCGCCAGGATAAGCGCGCACATCACTCAGTGCGTGGGAAGAACGTGCGCTGTATGAGATGTGATGGGGCTACCGATGTTTTATCAGCTTGTGCTGCCCCAGTGGATGTTCTGCGAGTGTATCGCTTGTCACAGCGCGCATTAGCTTTTCACAGTGCTACAGTCCACTTAAAGGAATACCATCGATCCCCAAGTGTTCTAAAATGACAGTGTGCAAATAATGTCTAAGTAGCTGTGTAAACATGTTCCTATTTTTCATGTTAAATATCAGAGGCAAAATCTGTAATTCATTGAGGGTAGGATTTAGCTATATTGGGACAAATCAATTGCAGAAGGGGTGTCTGCTTCAATGCACAGCCAGAGTTGCATATCAGACTACAGAAAGTAAATATCAAACATATCAAACTCTGAAAGCAAAAACAATATGAAAAAGCTGTGAGAATTAGTTACATTTCCTCTGCTCTCTTCAGACACTTCAGGCAGAAACAGAGCTCCCAACAGCTGCAGCTCCTGTGTCCTGTCTCTCTCTGTCACACACAGAGCTACACAGAGTTTACTGATCAAGTGTGAGGGGAATTTCCCCTCTCCCCATGGCTCAGTCAGCCGTCATTTTTGGCGTCAGTAAACTTTGAATGTATTTTGATAACAGTAAACAAAGAAGTTGCTACTAAAATGTATACACCAGTACTTAGCAGCACTTCCCAAACAATTCCTGTGTCAATTGAAAAAAATATGTGAATCAATAGTATTCCTTTAAGTAATCAACAAATGTTTTTATTAGAATTCAGAGCAGACTCCGGCATAGGAAGGAATTTTGGGTTTTCATGAGCTATATGCCAAAATCATCAATATTAAAACAATAAAAGGCTTGAACTACTTCAGTTGTGTGTGATGAATCTAAAATATATGAAAGTCTAATGTTTATCAGTACATTACAGAAAATAATGAACTTTATCACAATATGCAAATTTTTTGAGAAGGACACACCCATATATATATATATATATATATATATATATATATATATATATATATATATATATATGTATACAGGATCTTCTCAAACAATTAGCATATTGTGATAAAGTTCATTATTTTCTGTAATGTACTGATAAACATTAGACTTACATATATTTTAGATTCATTACACTACAACTGAAGTAGTTCAAGCCTTTTATTGTTTTAATATTGATGATTTTGGCATACAGCTCATGAAAACCCAAAATTCCTATCTCAAAAAATTAGCATATTTCATCCGACTAATAAAAGAAAAGTGTTTTTAAAACAAAAAAAGTCAACCTTCAAATAATTATGTTCAGTTATGCACTCAATACTTGGTCGGGAATCCTTTTTCAGAAATGACTGCTTCAATGCGGCGTGGCATGGAGGCAATCAGCCTGTGGCACTGCTTAGGTGTTATGGAGGCCCAGGATGCTTTGATAGCGGCCTTAAAGAGGAGCTGTTAGGTATAGGGTCTCAGAGAAAATAAACACATATATCAGTAGCTAAAGATTGGCTGTACTTACATTACATATGCATTTCACTGTCCACGTTTGGATTTCACAGAATTTGTATATAGTATATGCAGAGAATGATGCTCCTGACAGCTCATGGCAGGTTCCATGATTGTGAAGCCAAATGTGTCGTCATGTCCTGCCTGCTTCTGATCACAGAACAGCTCATACTGAATAACACAGTGTGCAGTGCATATTAATGAGCCATGTGGCTAGGAACAATAGCGGACTCCTGCAGTGTACTCTGCCAGGAGATTTATCTGTGCTGTGGCTGGACTGAGTTTTAGAAGCTGCTGAAACTTGATCCCGTCTTCTCCTTAGCAGCCGAGGGGAGGGCCCCAGAATGCTTTGCAGTATGTTATGCGGCTTGCGTCCTGCTTAGCTCTAAGCATTGCTGATAAGCATACATCAAATGTAAGATAGATCTTTATCTTCAGTAATGTCTTTTTGGCTTCCTTCTAAACTGTTTAACACAGGAGACTAGAGGTTTAAATTAGCTTCTGCAGCCTGACAGTTACTCTTTAAGCTCATCCAGAGTGTTGGGTCTTGCGTCTCTCAACTTTCTCTTCACAATATCCCACAGATTCTCTATGGGGTTCAGGTCAGGAGGAAACATTTAGAAGGTTGCCATTCTCACAGTAAAAAGCCAGAGTTCCCAAACTTGGCACAATTCGTCAATTGGTGACTGAGGTTAAAAATTCAGGGAAAGTGGGTGGGGCATAAAACAGCCAAACAAGTTTCAACCATTCATTTTAAATGGGAAAATGTAAACTGCAGCCATTCTTAATAAAAAGTTATATAAGATGTTGTGCTCCTCTGATCCTAGATGAAGTCTCTGTTACCTGTTCACTACACCAAAAGTAACCTCAACAATACAAAAAAACTAAGCAAGCACTTCCATAGTGTAATAAAGCTTTAAGAAAACACTAAAAGATCAAGTATCATGCTTACATGTTCTTTAGGTTAAAATTGCATATCAATGTAAACTCCAGGACCTGGATCCATTCAGCATGCCGCCTCCGTGTGCCAGTGCTTAGCGCCATCCAATGCGTTTCGTCATTACGACTCATCAGGGGCTCAAAGGGCTCAAGGGGCTGCAGCCATTCTTCCACTGTTAATCACAGGGTTTTCTAACTTGACACAGTTGGTCACTTAGTGACTGGGATTAATATTCAGGAAAATGGATGAAGCCTAAAACAGCCAATCAGAATTCACCTTATGGTTTTTAAGAGGAATATTTCAATTGCTGCCATTCTTACACAATTAATGGCAGTGGCCTCGAACCTGCTACAGTTGGTTGTTTGGTACTGGAATTCAAATTCAGAAAAGGGTGGGGAGCCACACACAATCAGATTTTCTTGATTGATAAACTGCTTCCATTTTCACATTATTGGTGGCAACAATGGCCATGTTTTTCAAAGGGAAAATGTAATCTGCAGCCATTCTTACTCTGCTAATGGCAGGGTTCTTGGTATAGTTAGTCACTGGGTGACTGAGATTAATATTCCAAAAACATACGGATAAGTTAATTGGCTTCCCCTAAAAAATTGGCCCTAGACTACAGTATTAACACTTCATAATATAGACATATGGCAATGGTAGGGATTAGATTGTAAGCTCCTTTGAGGGACAGTTAGTGACAAGATATATATATATATATATATATATATATATATATATATATATATATATATATATATATATATATATATACACTGTACAGCGCTGCGTAATATGGCGGCGCTATATAATTACTAAATAATAATAATTTTCAGGAAAGTGGTTGAAGCCTACAACAGCTGATCAAAATTAACCTAAACTACTGCCATTATAAAAAAAAGAAGCTGATTCCAACAACAACTATATACATACCCAAACAATGCCAGGTCTTCAGCTAGTAGCTCCATTTTTATCAAAAGGCAAACAGATCAAATCACCAGGCATGCCACTCAGCAGGGATCAGGACCTAATTCTCCAAGTGACATTGCAGGGCCAAGGCTGTATGGATGCCTTGCTAGCCTGCAGGCTAGTGATGTGTTCTGTTACTATGTGGGGGGGGGGCAGAAATTTAACACAGTGGCACATGAGTGATGTCAAACGGTGGGTGGGGTGAGTAGAAAGATACTCCAGGTCAGCAATTGTCTGAACTGATCTGCCAGACTGACTGGGTGGCAGTGAAGGCTGCTGTACCATCACTAGGTTCTCAGCAAAGGCTGTCTTTATTGATTGCCTAGGCTGAGTTCCATTTAGTGTATCTTTATCTTCAGTGTTTTCAATAGAGTGTCTTCTCTCCAACTTTGTAGTACATGGGGGTTGATTCACATTAACTGTAAGGAGAGCAAATGCAGGACAACAAAATGAGTAATAATTCATTAGATAACGAGAAAAGGAGAGAAAAATCATGAGTTAAGTTAAATAAGGAGAGATAAACCATGAGCTAAGTCAGTTAAAGCGGACCCAAACCAAACTTTTTTTTTATTAAAAATATTTAGTTGCACCACTCTGACACATAGAAAGATAAATAAACACTCCTTCAAACCTATGATCATTTCAGTGCATGCTTTTCACCCTTCTCTTTTTATAGTTATACAGGGGGCAGCCATTAGCAATTCCTCCATTGCTGGACACCATCTACTCCACCAGTTTGCCGGAAAAATCCTGGCAATTTGAAAAGAAGGGAGGGGTTCCTCCAATAAATGTAAAATATTTTATATTTGTCATCGTGCAGCTGAAAAAAGGCTGCTATTTATTATTATAATTTAGAAAATAGGTTTTATTTCTGAAATATTGTATTTTTGATTTGGGTCCACTTTAAGGGGAGATACATCATGAGTTAAGGAGAGATAATGCATAAAGTAAGTCATTTAAGGAGAGATGTATTGTGAGTTAATAAGTAAGGTGAGGTTATTCAACAGAAAATCTTTGTGAATCAATCAGCTCCCTTGACAGTTTAGCTGAAAGCTGAGACATAGATCTGACAGTGTGATGAGCCAAAACTTTTTACGCGCTAATGTGCTGCAAAAAATATATAATATAGTATTTAAAATGTCAACATTTCAAATATTTCAACTCAACGTGCCAAGTTGCCAACTCCACTTTACAGCCACACCATCCTTCCTGCCCAACCGAAAAGAATGTCAGTCTTCAAGAATATAGGTTCTCAATGTGTGGTACGCGTACCCCAGGGGTTACTTCTGAGGGTTCTAGGGGGTACCTGGGCTTGATGTACTTAAAGAGACTCTGAAGCAACATTAAAAATTGCTTTTTAACTTATAATCAACATGGGCATGTTTGCCCCTGCTAAAACGCTGCTATCCAACGGCTGAATGAGGGGTCTTTACCCCCCAAATCCCCCCCTGCAAAATTCACGACCAACTTGGTCGTAGATTTTGCTGCTCATGGAGGCAGAGCTAATGGCTGTAGCTCTGCCTCCATGCGCGTCTATCACCTGGGGGATCTCCGCCTCTCCCCACCCCTCTCAGTGAAGGAAGACTGAGAGGGGCGGGGAGAGGCGGCGATCAGTGCTGATAGACGCGCTGAGAGGCAGAGCTACGGCCATTAGCCCTGCCTCAGCAGGAAGCGCTGCCCGGGAACAACGGAGGGGATTTGGGGGGTAAAGACCCCTCGTTCAGCCGCAGGGTAGCAGCGTTTTAGCAGGGGCAGACATGCCCATGTTGATTATAAGGTAAAAAGCGATTTTTAATGTCGCTTCAGAGCCTCTTTAACCAAGAATAACAAATTTAGAGTTTAAAAAAATAATAAATCTTATTTAAACAGCACCAGATTAATATTTTAGCTAATTAAAAGCAATAGTAAATGCTTGGAAATTGTTTAGAACCAGTTATAATGTACTACGATTAAATATAAATTTGTCAAGGGGTACTTGTGATAATGTTTACCATGCTAGGGGGTATTTGGTGAGTACAGGGTTTTAAAAGGGGTACATACCAATAAAATGTTGAGAAACACTATTCAGGAACAATGCTTACAAAAGAAAAGGAATTTCCACTAAAGCAATTTACAGCAGTGGTCAGCTGAGCTTAGCGTCACGCATTTACATGGAGACTAGTTAACATTTATTATCGTAACCCTTTATGTGTCAAACAATAATCACTGCATGTATTCGTAAAGTGAGGAGAAAGACAAAACAAATATAGTAGAAAGACAAAACAAGTTTGTACAAATTTAATAATATATCATGATATAATCAAACATCGCATATTGTTATTTTTCTCACAAAACAAAATAAGTAATGCGTCTCTCGCTGGAATATGCAGAAACACAAAGTTTTACAAAAAATCCAAAGTTAAAGGATACCCGAGGTGATATGTGACATCACATGATGAGATAGACATGTGTATGTACAGTGCCTAGCACATAAATAATTATGCTGTGTTCCTTTTTTTCTTTCTCTGCCTGAAAGAGTTAAACATCAGGTATGTATGTGGCAGTTCCTGTCTGAGTCAGGACTAGGTCAGACTATAGTGTGACCCTCACTGATAAGAAATTACAACTATAAAACACTATAATCTTTGAACTATTGATCCTTTTTATCTCTTTCCTGCGCTGAGAAGCCATTTCAGAATCAGAATCAGAATTATGATTCTGAAATGGCTTCTGAGAGCAGGAAATAAATAAAAAGCGTCAATAATTCAAAGATTATGGTTCTAGAATACTTCAATGAATGTGTCATTGAGCAAAAACAATAAAACTGTAAAAACTTAAAAAGTAGCTTTAAACATAAAATAAAACTGTGGAATATTTTAAAAAGTATTTTTTAGGAGTAGGAGGATAGATGAAATTGTATATTTCATTAGTTTATTTTCACCTCGTGTGTCCTTTAAGTGAAGGTACTAGCTAACCATGTATACACCTGAGAGGTAATAATGTCTTGTGTGTCAGGGGTCCATTTATTTTACTCTTGTTGCATTCTGCTTAAACAGGATGCGTCCCGCTGCATCATGGGAGATTACAGGAATTCCTTCCTTGTAATCAATTATATGTATTTATTTTTTTAAAGGACCCATAACTTTCTGATATCACCAACAGCAAACTCACAGTAAGGTTAGGTGACATAGGTGACGCTGTGTGGGGGGCCAGTGACAATCACTTCTTCACAGTGACAATGGGCTAAAACAGTGAGATAGTTAGTGACACTACACTGTACAGAGGTGTTGTGTTGCTACAACACACACCACAATGCACCTACAAAATATCAGTACAGCAGACTGCACAAAATTACTTTTTTTGTTCAGGATTAGTCCTCAAAGAACTATTGGGGGTCCCTAGCTAGTACACTACAAGTAGCTGTGCACCTAGGAAGAAGCTACACAGCACAGGATCACAAATATTGCCCTATTTTGTGGTGAGGATGAGTCCTCAAAAGCACTATTGGGGGTCCCTAGCTAGTACACTACAAGTAGCAGCGCACCTAGGAAGCAGCTACACAGAACAATATCACAATACAGCTTATCTAATACTCTCCCTGGATCTGTAGCAGCAGCAGCCGGGTGCCAAATTAGTGTTCCCAGGCTGTACTGGTGTGGTAGTTACAGTGAAGCAGGTACAAAGCAACTGCAAGCTTTGGGATCAGGATCCTTTGCTGTGGCTGAGGTAGTGAGTGCAATGCTGGTACGAATACACAGTCGTAACCGCGGCAGCTGCAAGTTGGCACGATAGCCCGATCCTCTATTCCCTGACGTGACCCACGTGCAGGGATGCCAGAAGCGCGGTGTAGCAGCAGATGAACGAGTGCTCCTGCTGTGCTCTCCCACTGTGCTTCTCCTCCCGCTGTGCTCAACCCTCTGTGCAAGGAAAAGCTGATCGCAAGGGAAAGATGATACAGGCATCGGCATTACAATCCTTTCTGATGAGATTGCCTGAGTACAGTAAAAGTAAAGAGCCATGACCGCGGCAGCCGCAAATTGGTCCGATAGCCGATCCTCTTTCAGTGACCCACGTGCAGAGAAGCCGGAAGCAGGAAGCTCGATGTAGCATCAAATGAATGAGTGCTCCTGCTATGCTCTACCGCTGTGCTGAATCCTTTACATAAGGGAAAGCTGATCCACGCGTCAGCATTACGATCCTTCAGAACAGATAAGACTGGACACAGACACAGCCTCAAGTTGGTGACTCGCATATAGACCGAGGGGGTGACTTTTCAGCACATTTTTTTAGCTGAAAAATTCGGCCTATATGCGAGTGTATCCGGTATATTCAGTTAACTCAGTATTTTTATCAATTGTGAGAAATTAAAATACTGTATGCTGTTGCAGCTGTACAATTAAAAGCAAAGATAGACAGTGCATGATATAAAACGTATATGTATTGTTATAATAAACAAAAATGACCCTGTCCATGTGCAAAAATTAGTACTGAATCAAAATGTAGATTCCTGCTTCTGGAAACTGTTTAATCAAAACTTGAATTGTTACATATTTTAGTGGTTAATCACTGTAGGCAGAAGTGTAGCAACAAACCACAGGGCCCCACAGCAAAAAATGGCATGGCCCCCCTACAATCCAGCATCCCCAAATAGATAAAATAAGATAAAGGTGGAGAAAGATTATAACTTTTGGGGCCATATGCAATTCACTTTTTCACCTGAGTTATCTCCTAGGAGATAATTTTTATCTTCTCTTTAAACTAACTTTTCAGCATTTTACAATGTTATGATAACTGATAACATTACCCCCAGCGCCAGATTTACAGCTCAGGAGCCTATAGGCACAGAAGTTCTGGCCTCCCAAACTCCGCCCTCATCACATGCCATACCCCCAAGACATGCCTCCTTTTCTTATGAGATAAAACCACTCAAGGTAATGCAAATATTACCAAAGAAAAGTAGAGAATACATGCAGAATATATTTATGAAATGTAGGCTAATATGACCAATAACAAGCAGATCATACAAATCCCATTATGAATTATAAAAAATCAGAACAGCTCAATCGTGTGACCGGCTGTACTGCATTCCGTATCATGACAACTGGCAGCCCTCCTGGCTGATGTCCCCTGAAGTGTATTAGTGTTGGTCCCCCAAGATCAATCTGGCACCAGATAGAACAATACAGCAAAGTCCCCGGTATCCGACACTGGCAGGGATAGCCTGATGCCCAGGGCCGTAGCAATAGGGGTTGCAGAGGTTGTGACCGCATCAGGGCCCTTGGGCCAGAGGGGAGGCTCTCCCTCAGCTGCAGTATTAGCTCTCTATTGGTCCTGTGCTCATAATAATCACTTCTATAGATGCTTTCAATAGTGGTAATCATTAACAAACTATTCCCCATTCCATTCTTGCACCTCTGACACTATAGTTGCCATTGGCGGATTTCGGTGCGCCGTATCAATTGTTATGTATAGAGTGCTTGGGGGGCCCCATGTAAAACTTGCATCGGGGCCCACGGCTCCTTAGCTACGCCACTGCTGATGCCGGATACACGTGCTTGCCGGTTGCTTGAGCAACCGGTCAAAATAGCACAAACCTCCCCCCTGAATTACTTACCGAGGTTCCAGCTATGGCTGTCGGTCTCCCTGAACCCTTAATTATGGATAACGGGGACTTTTCTGTATATAGCCACCTGAAAGTATGCCTGTCACAAGTTTTATTCTATTTACATAGGGCTTGTTTTTGTCCCCCCGCCCCTTCCCTAAAGCCTTACAGGTCACTCCCTGTCCTCCCATTGCTCTCCACTGATCAGTTGAGCCCCTCCGAGTGGATGACTCACGTGTCCTGCTGCACATGCATGGTCCTGGCCATACAGACTCCTCGCTTGTACTCCCTAGGCTGGGGCATGGGCAGTATCCCACAACAGGCAATCTTTCAGAGGGTCACAAATGATCAGCAGAGTGTAATGGGAGGACAGCAGGGGACCTGTAAGGCTTCAGGGGGCTGGAAGTAGCCCAAGGTAAGTAAAATAGATTTGGTTCTCTGTGACATGTAATAGTTTTGTTTAACACTCAACACAATATGAGTATGCATATTCTCTGAAACAATTCCCCCCATTTCCACTAGAGCAGCTATTCTTTATTCTCTGCCCATTAATTAATGATTTCTTGCTAACCAATTCATTTAGATCAATAGAATCAATCTGTTTTTCAGATCGATCTCATCAATCTAATTAAATTGGCGGGAATTTGGACGTTAATGGGCATGACCAATTTAAACCCAGGTTTAAATTGATTGGTGCATTTTCAAGCTGCATATATTTGCATAAAAAGTTGCATACATTTTCATCAACTCAGAAGAATTTGCATATCTTTGATCTTCCCTAGTGGTCAGCATGAGTCACAGGCTGCAGGTGGACTCCTCCACCTTGATCTACCCCTTCCTTGTGCCCTGCTGCCTATCCGGCTTCCTATAATGGGAGAGTTGGGAGTGGATTGAGCACAAAGGTACTGTATATTATTTTTCTGGGAAGGGGTCCCAACCAGGGCCGGATTTCTGGGAAGGCCAGAAAGGCCATGGCCTAGGGTGGTAAAATCAGATAAGATAAGAAGGGCGGCAGGACTTGGAGAGAGAAGAGGTCTTATGTCAAAGTAAATAATCTCTTCTGGTCCCGCAGTGCAGCCAGTCAGCGCCCTGCTCTGCACTAATAGATGAATTCCCGAGCTCCCCAATCCCTGCATCTCCCCCTCACTTTCTGATGTGTTATGACAATCAGCATCTGCTGTCACCTGATCCATTCCTCTGTATGATGGACATAAAAGTCGATGTGAGAAATACCAGGGATTTACATTACAAAGCAGATAGAACTAAGTTCCGCTGAGTTTTAAATGCAGGGATTCACAAACATCAGTGAGTTCTGCTAGTTTCTTCACCTCTTTTACAGCTGTGACACTGACCCCAGCAGTTAAAGGAGAACTGTAGTGAGCAATACCAGTTGCCTGGCTGTTCTGCTGATCCTCTGTCTCTAATAATATTAGCCACAAACCCTGAACAAGCATGCAGCAGATCAGGTGTTTCTGACATTTTTGTCAGATCTGACAAGATTAGCTGCATGCTTGTTTCAGGTGTGATTCGCACTACTGCAGTCAAATAGCTCAGCAGGGCTGCCATGCAACTGGTATTGCTTAAAAGGGAATCAATATGGCAGCCTCCATACACCTCTCACTACAGTTCTCCTTTAATTACTTTATCTAACCCTAATTTATGACTGTTTTTTTTCCTAGCCAGCATCTCTTCTCGGCTTCAGTTAACTCTTTCTTGACTCATGTTCTGTCCTTCAGCTCCTACCATCTATGAGAACTGCGTGAATAAAAATGCTGTTTGCTTCCCTTTCATTGCTAAACTGTCACCTGAGCTTTTACTACCTCTATGCTAGTGTGTATGGTTTGGTATCCTTCTGCTTTCCTGTAGCAGTAGAGCATTGTACATCTTAGCCATCAGCGAAAGCAGAAAGTTTTAAATCAGGATTATACCATTTATTGGCTTAAGGCCTCTTTCACAGTGCGACGTTAACGTTGCATGTTAGGTAAGTTGTTAACGCAGAGTAACGCACAGTAATGCAAAGTCTGTGTGACATTCACAGCGCACATGTTGCGTTAGTGAGTAACGTGATGCGTTTTGAAAAAGTGCTGCATGTTGTTCGTTCAGCAGTGAATCTGCAGCGTTGGAGATGTTGCACATGCTAGGTAATGACAACAATGAATATTGGCTCCAAAAAAAAAATAGTGACGCATGCCCCGTTAACGTTCTATCTGACTATGCACAGGTTTCGTGCTGATGCATGCGCCGTTTTCGTTCTACTTCAAATACATGTGTTTTTTGTTTGATTAGCTACAGCGCATGCTCCAGTAGTTTTTATCGTGTTTTTTCGCAATAATAATGCATATTTTGTGTGCCCGAAGTGATGTATGTAGTAAAATATAGGTAAAAACATCATTTATATTACAATTTTATAAAGATTTGAAATGAATAATAAAGTGCGTCAATAAGGTCGCACTGGAATGCATAATTAAGTGCGATAATAAAGTCGCACCAGTCAGACATTAATTAGTACCAGTATAAATAATTTTTGTTTTGGAATGGTATTTGTTCTCCTCAACTACAACATGATTGGTCATGGAAAGGCAGCAGCACGTGGTCATGGAGGTGCCCGTGGAAACGGAAAGGGAAAAGGCAAGCGCAAGCACTTTCTGTTTGACATGGAGGATCTAATGGCTAGGGTCCAAGCCAAGCTGCAGCTTTATGACCAGCAGCATCCTAAACATAAGGACACTGCTGCCAATGCCATCATTTGGGAGCAGATAACTGCCTCATTCTATGAGGATTGGGAAAATGAGGAAAATAAACCTGAGAAAAGTAAGTAGCAGTGTGAAACAACCTTAAAGTCGCATATTTTGTAATTTATACTTTGTAACTATGTTGTGTTTATTAGTTATATATAGGAATGGAATGGGAAATATTGATCACAAGGGCTTATTATTCAGGTGTGTGGTGAGAACGCCATTTCATGCCTAATTAACCCCTGGCCTCTCTTCCCACAAGTGTATGTCTGTCCCCCCCCCCCCCCCCCGGGCTCTTGCTGAGTGTTGCATGTTCTCCTGTAATGGTGGCTTTATTAGTGGCCTCTTCTTTGTGCCTGGCATTGTTCTCGATTAGCACCGTGCCTGTACAACATGACACCACCACATGCACTGATGTCACTACATGCCCTGGTGTCACATGGTATAGGTGTTCGCTGTGGCATTCATGAAGATGCAGGATAGAGGATGAGGCCAGGAATCACACCTGCATGACCGGCGAGTATGGAACACTTACCACGGGCCCAGGGAGGCAGATAACATGGGGGAGTGTTGCAAGCATGAGTGCGGTGCTATGGCGATTTCAAACGGATTGATGCTGAAATGTATTGGCAATCTAATTTCATTGTGTAATATAAGAGTGAACAGAGGTGCCAGCAGGATAAAAGGTACTAAAAAGTTTAAAATTCCTCAGGAGGTGGTGGTGGTGGACTCGCCTCCTTGAAGTAGACAAGATACTGTCAGCTTTTTAACAACAACAGGTTTATTTATATACTCCAGACAACCATGCAACGCGTTTCGCAGGTATATTCCTGCTTCTTCAGGCAATAACAAATAGGAGTACACGCAGTACAGTCTCAAGGTCACAGAGGCGCTTATTGTGACCTTGAGGCAGGGGTCACACTTGTCTTTCAGTTTCTACACTTTTCAGAAAACTGAAAGACAATTGTGACCTCTACCTTACAACAGCTAATGTAATTTATAGAGAAAACTGACAAATTGCGCAAGATGTCAGTTTTTTTTTCTGCATGCGAAATCTGCATTAAAGTGTGACCTAGCTCATTGATTAACATGAGTTCTTAGTTGAAGTCAGTTTTTCTGTGCAGAAAACGCATACGAAAGCCGGTAAGTGTGACCCCTGCCTCAGACTGTACTACATGTACTCCTATTTGTTATTGCCTGAGGAAGCAGGAATATACCTGCGAAACGCGTTGCATGGTTGTCTGGAGTATATAAACAAACCTGTTGTTGTTAAAAAGCTGACAGTATCTTGTCTACTTCAAGGAGGTGAGTCCACCACCACCACCTCCTGAGGAATTTTAAACTTTTTTGCACCTTTTATCCTACTGGCGCCTCTGTTCACTCTTATATTACCAATATCCACCCCTGGTGGAGGGGTCGATCCCCATCTCTTTTTTCCTGATCTACAGAGAGCGACTTTTAATCCTGAGTGAGGACAGGTCTAATCTCCTCACCTGCCTGTACAGTGGTTACCTAGGAGGTAACCCACTTTTGTGAGTATATACACTATATACTTTTCAATTACAGCCTATTGTTTTGTTTACTACACTATATTGGGCTCTCTGTGTCCCCACTTTTGTTTAACTTCATTGTGTGGTTAACCAATAGATCTGTCTTTGCTCAGATTCAATCATAGAGGTATCTATTTCAAAGTCAATCTGCTGTGAAATCGAATGGGGGTATGGCCTTCTAAAGGTGGCCATACACCATACAATGTTCATTCAATCTGGCTGTACAATCAATCTCTAAGTGTTGTTATACTACATCAATATTGTTAAGATTGTATTACAATGGTACATTCCGATTGCATGAAAATTGTATGGTGTGTGGGCCCCTTTAGAGGTCTTATGGAGTCCATCCCTCAACAGGGCAGAGTTGTTTTGATAGTTCAAAAGGTAATATAACGATGTATGGGCGGATTCGACCAAGAGACAAATCACTCTCTAATAGAATCTGATAAGAGAGGGATCTGTTAGCTGCCCATACACCACAGGCCAATTTCTGATCAATTTTTGGCACTGCGATGCTGCATCTGAATGGCTCACCGCCACCACGCTGTCTCCCTAATGTAAAATGTACCTCCTGGTGGCCAGTGCAAGGTATACATTAGCTGCCCGCGGCCCCCTCTTGTACATTACCTGTCCACTAGCTCAGGGCACACTCTGTTCTTCAAACATGCTCGCCATGTGGTTGCTTAGTAATGTGTCTGCATGTATGTGGTCTGACGTCACAAACCTGCCCTTTATAGGAAACCACGTGGTGCATGTGTATGGAGAATGGAGTGCACCAGGAGCTAGCGGACAGGTAATGTATACCTTGCACCTGGGGGAAATTTTACATTGGGGGTGACAGTGACTGTGGTTTTTGAAGCATGTGTCAATCGTGCACAAATTGCACACAGTTCCCGCCATACACCTGATCAACCAAGTCGGGCCAACATCTTCCAGCTCATGCAATCGACAATGCAACCAATTTTTGTCCTTAAATTGGTGGCATTGTCGGTCGGCCATACACTTTGTGGCAGTGATTTTCATCTGATTCGATTATAATAATCAAATTGGATAGTCGATTGGCCGCCAATTCGCCTGATGTTTGCCTACCTAACGGGTATCTATGCAACATTTGGCCAGTGAAATAGGTGTTTTGGCTGTAGTTTCATTTTTGTTTTTGTATTGTAGTTTTGGATGACGATTTGGAGAAGGTGAAACAGATGGAGCGGAGTGAAGCGGGTTCCTCAACGACAGGCAAATATTGCCATTTTGAACTATTGGATTTCTTAAGACCATGTTTTGAGGGACGAGAGTAAGTATTTTGTGCATTATGCTTTCTCAATTAAAAAATTAGTAATATAAAATAAATATCTATATGCATAATTTATCAACAGGACAGAGGATAGTTCATGTCCAACTTCACAAACTCCAGCTGTTGAAAATGTGCAGGCCATGGAAATGAGGCAGAAGCCTCCTGATGCACAGCCAGCCACCTCTCAAATGAGTGGTGAGCAACATGTCCGGCATCTAGGCGCCAAATTGATATGAGCATGATGTCCGCTTTTCAACAGCTGATGGAGAAATGGCAGCACAGTCAGTCACAGCTCAATGACACACAAAAGATGGCAAATGGTTTAGTACCATTAATGAATTTAGTACCTGAACACCTCCGTCCACATATACAATACAATACAATAACATTTCTATAGCGCTTTTCTCCCATAGGACTCAAAGCGCTTAGGCTCTCTCACATATGTTGAAAGATATCATGGATGTCATCATAAAATATCAGGCACCTCCACCTACCCACTCTGTTGACCCCAGCACACAAACTACTACATCTAGCTCAGCTCACATGACACCCAGGGCTGTATTTAGGGTTTGGGCTCCCCTAGGCACCCAAAACCTATGCCCCCCCCCCCCGGCGAAAAATGGGAGTGGTCACATACTGCAGTGGGCATGTCCATAACATACAGTGGGTGTGGCCAATTAAAATTTCCTAGTAAGAGTGGAGTGCAGTCCAAAGTCGGTGGGGCCATGTTTTCTCCCCGGGTATAAGTAAAGGGACCCTAAAAAAGCAAGTAGCAAATGTTCCCCCCCCCCCCCCCCAAAAAAAAAAAACAACAACAACACATTAGCTAGTGTTCTCTGGCACAAAATAGTGGTAGGTATTAGATTGTGAGCTCCCCAGAGAAAAGTCAGTGACATGACTATGTTCTCTGCAAAGTGCTGCAGAAGATGTCAGTGCTATATAAATACATAATAATTATATGGTAGGACATTAGACTATGTCTATGACTCGATTTTCGCTTGCGTTTATGGCCACCCTGGAAGCTACATGTAGCTTCCAGGGGCAGGCAACCGCGACGGGTAATGTCCCCCTAGGGAAAGAAAAACGCCGACCGCATCCAGACGCGACAGCTGCTGAAAGCCTGACTGCGCAGCAGCCGCCGCACGTCATCAAACGCGACGCCGCGCAGAAGTCCATGTGAACCAGCCCTAAGAGTGTTCAAGAGAGAAGGAGTATGAGCAAAAGGAACACAACAGAGCATTGTACATTACCTCCTCCCCTTCTGTCATGTGTCTGGCTGGCAGGCAGTCTCTGTGCACTCTGCTGGGCTGGCTATGGCAGCTATGTCCCTCTGGGTGTCTGTGAGGCTGGCTAGAGGCTGTCACTGGCAGGCTCGGGCTGCAGCTCCTCTCTCTGCTGTCATGGCTGGCTGCTCAATCATTCACTCGCTCTGTCTCCTCGTCTCTGTCCAGCTCTGGTATTTCCCGCCGGTGCCACACATGGTGAAGATGCAGAGACATCAGGCCAGCGTGAGTACGCCTGACGTCTCTCTCAGCATCAGGGAGCTGTAGGGGGAGCAGGGGAGGAGGAAAAGCGGGGCGGGCCAAAGCCTCAGAACTCCGGCTGCTCTTTGAGCCTCAGGGTCTTTCTCAGTTATGTAGTTGGCAGCGAGCGGAGTTCTAGGAGCCTCTGTGACCTGGGCTGGGTGGCTGGGGCCTGCTGCCTGTGACCCTGGGGTATCAGGTGGGTAGCTCAGCTGGTGGGCGGCTGGGGCCTGCTGCCTGTGACCTGGTGGCCTGCTGCCTGGGTGGCTGGGGCCTGCTGCCTGTGACCCTGGGCTGAGGCAGCTGGTGGTGGCCTGCTGGCTGCTGCCTGGGCAGCTGGGGCCTGCTGACTGTGACCTTGGGCTGGGGCAGCTGGTGGTGGCCTGCTGGCTGCTGCCTGGGCGGCTGGGGGCCTGCTGCCTGTGACCCTGGGCTGGGGCAGCTGGTGGTGACCTGGTGGCCTGCTGCCTGGGCGGATGGGGCCTGCTGCCTGTGACCCTGGGCTGGGGCAGTTGGTGGTGGACTGCTGGCTGCTGCCTGGGCGGCTGGGGCCTGCTGCCTTTGACCCTGGGCTGGGGCAGCTGGTGGTGGCCTGCTGGCTGCTGCCTGGGCGGCTGGGGCCTGCTGCCTGTGACCCTGGGCTGGGGCAGCTGGTGGTGGCCTGCTGCCTGGGTGGCTGGGGCCTGCTGCCTGTGACCCTGGGCTGGGGTAGCTGGTGGTGGCCTGCTGGTTGCTGCCTGGGCGGCTGTGGCCTGCTGCCTGTGACCCTGGGCTGGGGCAGCTGGTGGTGACCTGGTGGCCTGCTGCCAGGGCGGCTGGGGCCTGCTGCCTGTGACCCTGGGCTGGGGCAGTTGGTGGTGGACTGCTGGCTGCTGCCTGGGCGGCTGGGGCCTGCTGCCTGTGACCCTGGGCTGGGGCAGCTGGTGGTGGCCTGCTGGCTGCTGCCTGGGCGGCTGGGGCCTGCTGCCTTTGACCCTGGGCTGGGGCAGCTGGTGGTGGCCTGCTGCCTGGGTGGCCGGGGCCTGCTGCCTGTGACCCTGGGCTGGGGTAGCTGGTGGTGGCCTGCTGGTTGCTGCCTGGGCGGCTGTGGCCTGCTGCCTGTGACCCTGGGCTGGGGCAGCTGGTGGTGACCTGGTGGCCTGCTGCCTGGGTGGCTGGGGCCTGCTGCCTGTGACCCTGGGCTGGGGCAGCTGGTGGTGACCTGGTGGCCTGCTGCCTGGGGCCTGCTGCCTGTGACCCAGGGCTGGGGTAGCTGGTGGTGGCCAGCTGGCTGCTGCCTGAGCGGCTGGGACCTTCTGCCTGTGACCCTGGGCTGGGGCAGCTGGTGGTGACCTGGTGGCCTGCTGCCTGGGGCCTGCTGCCTGTGACCCTGGGCTGGGGCAGCTGGTGGTGACCTGGTGGCCTGCTGCCTGGGTGGCTGGGGCCTGCTGCCTGTGACCCTGGGCTGGAGCAGCTGGTGGTGACCTGGTGGCCTGCTGCCTGGGGCCTGCTGCCTGTGACCCTGGGCTGGAGTAGCTGGTAGTGGCCTGCTGGCTGCTGCCTGGGCGGATGGGGCCTGCTGCCTGTGACCCTGGGCTGGGGCAGCTGGTGGTGGCCTGCTGGCTGCTGCCTGGGCGGCTGGGGCCTGCTGCCTGTGACCCTGGACTGGGGCAGCTGGTGGTGGCCTGCTGGCTGCTGCCTGGGCGGCTGGGGCCTGCTGCCTGTGACCCTGGACTGGGGCAGCTGGTGGTGGCCTGCTGGCTGCTGCCTGGGCGGCTGGGGCCTGCTGCCTGTGACCCTGGGCTGGGGTAGCTGGTGGTGGCCTGCTGTGCTGCCTGGGCGGCTGGGGCCTGCTGCCTGTGACCCTGGGCTGGGTTAGATGGTGGTGGCTGCCTAGGCTGGGTGAGGGGGCTGCCTGGGTACCTGTCTTTCTGGGCGAGTAGAGCGCTAGGTAGCGTAGCTGGGTGAGTGGGCAGGCTGCCAGTGGACTAGTAGCTGAGAGAACTAGCTGGCTGGGCTGCAGCAGCTGCTTCACATGTCTGTCTCCCGACCCGACCTCCTCGTGCTGTCCTCCTGTGTGATCTAAAATGGTGCCGAGAGAGGAGGAGGAGACACTTTTCCCAGACTCGGCTAGTCCATTCAAATGGGGGGGGCGGAGCATATGAGGCCAATTTACTTCATAGCCTGCTCAGTGCTCTGTCTCTTTCAAGCCACGTGCAAGTGGCTCTGGCTGGCTCATCACTCAGCCCGGCAAGCAGCTGAGTGAGATGAGAGTCAGACCAGACCAGAGGAAACCATTGTGGATGGTGGCGGCGGGGGAGCGCTTGCAAACTGTAAGAAGGCAATAACTGCTGGCTGCATGGTGCTCCTCCCCCCCCCCCCCCCCAAAAAAAATATAAATAAATAATAAAAAAAAGTCCGAAGGGAAAAAGAAAAAAAATATTATATGAAACAGGGAGCCACCTGCCCTCCCCCCCCCCCCGAGGACCCGCCCATGACACCGGCCCCCGGGTGCCTCTTAATAGTTACGGCCCTGATGACACCATGGCCAAGGCACAGCCAAGTCTAAGCAGCTCACAGCAGACCAGCTTGAGCAGCTCCCAGGACACACTGGCCAACATTAATGCAGGCATGTTGCCTTTTCAGGCAAGACCGAGGTGTAGTGTGGGAGCACCAAATCTGTTGAATAGGCCACAAATAGCAACTTTCAGAGCAGCAATGCCATGCCAAACACCACAGATGGCGACATCCCGCCCACCCATGTTCATGTATTTACAACCCATAACCACTTTCCGGCCCCCAATATCCCAAACACTTATTCCTCCTACCAACATTCCTCCACATACATACACTCAGCAATATGGTGACAGTCAGCATCCTCATATATATCAGACATATCCCTACCACCAACAATATAAGGAGGCTCAATTGGATCAATATCACACTTCTCAAAATCCCGAGCAAAACCCAGAAAGTAGCTCCAATGTTGCATCCACATATGTTCCAAAATGTTGATGATAATCAATATATGTGATTTTCTTTTTCTTGCAATATTTGATGGGTGTAGTGATACTCTCTCAACTATACCAATAAATGTATATTTTATTATTTGTGAAGTCAATTTATCCTATTTGTTTGTGTTAACAGTGAAATAAACTGTGAAAATTATTTACTATTCTCATTGGATGTGTGTAACATAGATTGACCATGTAAGTGGAACTGCAAGAGGAGTCAAAATGGGTTACCACATGTAATGGATCTCCATTGTTACAAACGTTGTAGAACTCTACTGAATGCATAGGACAACTCACATGTGTAACCCATTGCATGACCAAAAATCTTATGTATGTGTTATTTATCAACACAAACACACCTACCAATGCTTGTAATGTACATTTTATAATGGCTAAAAATTACATTACACACAACAAGGATGGTTATTGTGCAACCATCCGCCACCATTGCAGTTGTTGAACACACTCACACAAAACACATAGATTCCAACTTATAGTGGGTGTGCGTGGCAGGAGATGGAAGGTGCAGATGTGGGGGTGCAGGGAACAACAAAACATAAATATGGACATATATATGTTTTGTTTGTATGTGGTGTGTATGCACATTTTCCATTAGTGTGCAGGTCCATTACATCTTCATTTGAAATAATGAAGCCATGTTTGAGTTTTGTAAAAGCCTTTTAAAATTATAATTTTTTTTAAGATCATTATTTTAAAAATACTAAAAAATTACAAACAAAATAACAATATAACATGTAAAATGTAGAGTCCTTATTCATTGCTCTCCTCTTCAGAGGATGAGTCCTCTACCATTACATTTCTCTCCCAGCGTTGTGGTGGTTGCTGGGTTGGTTGCTGGGCTGGGTCCGTTTGTTGGGCCTGTGCAGCCCTCTGTGCCCTCCTCTGTCTTAAAGCTGTGTACATAAAAGAAACACACATGTTGGGATCAAATATTGTACATACACAAGTACAATACTATGTAAATGTAATGTCCAAAATTATCATTACTAAACAAGGTACATTTATGAATAGTACACACCCCACCCCATTATTTGTAATACCAATAGCCAACAGCTAACATCCTTCATATTTCACACTACATTAACAAATTACCCAAATAAATATCAGAAGTCAGCCTCTCTAACCTTACCTTGTTGAGGCTAACATCCTGTAGGGCAAGGGTCCGCACCACACTCTTCTGTCAGGATGCTTGCAACAACAAGGTAAGGTGAGAGAGGTTGATTGCGGATGTTTTTTTACAGACAACTTGAGCAGGGATGGGCAGCCTTTGGGTGGGGGGGTGTAGAAATATTTAATAGTGAATGGGGGTGAGGTGTTTGTACTAATGAAATGGTGTGTTGATGACAGTGTGGGACGTATGTTTGGGTGGGTTTCTGTGTAAAGGTGGCCACACACCATACAATTTTGCTGCAATCTGACTGTACAATTTGAATACAATGTTAACAACATCCATGTAGTATAACAGCACTTGGAGATTGATTGTACAGCCAAATTGCATGAAAATTGTATGGTGTATGGCCTACTTAAAGGTGCCCATATATTAGAATAAGTATGGCCAGATTTGACCAAGAGACAAAATGATATCTAA